>NW_022639564.1:938318-951239 GCF_010583005.1 Odontomachus brunneus
ATTTTTAAGTTTTGAGTTTCATTGCGTAATCAGTGACCAGGATATGACATTTTTTTTTTTCGAATTTTCATATATCATAATGGATGCGCTATTTTGAATTTTTAGAACATGATTTTATTTAGATTTATATTCAGTGACCTCAATAAATTACAAGATACTAATTTTTATAAAAATCCAAGGATTTTTCGAATTTTTATCCGCCATTTTAGATTCGTTTAGAATTTTGAAAATTTGAAATCAGATTCAGATTTGGCAACTTCAAAAATCCTCGAGTATGGGGAATATAATATTAGATTTTCAATATTCAAAAATGTTTAAAAATTACTATATTTGAATGAAACTCAGTACTCGGCTATTCTGAGGTTACTGATTACGAATTTGAGCTGAAAATTTAGAAATTTAGAATAGCCAATTTAATATGGCGACTTACAAAAGTAAGCCTTTTTTGAATTTTTGAGTTTTGAGTTTCATTGCGTAATCAGTGACCAGGATATGACAATTATTTTTTCGAATTTTCATATATCATAATGGATGCGCTATTTTGAATTTTCAGAACATGATTTTATTTAGATTTATATTCAGTGACCTCAATAAATTACAAGATACTAATTTTTATAAAAATCCAAGGATTTTTCAAATTTTTATCCGCCATTTTAGATTCGTTTAGAATTTTGAAAATTTGAAATCAGATTCAGATTTGGCAACTTCAAAAATCCTCGAGTATGGGGAATATAATATTAGATTTTCAATATTCAAAAATGTTTAAAAATTACTATATTTGAATGAAACTCAGTACTCGGCTATTCTGAGGTTACTGATTACGAATTTGTGCTGAAAATTTAGAAATTTAGAATAGCCAAATTAATATGGCGACTTACAAAAGTAAGCCTTTTTTGAATTTTTGAGTTTTGAGTTTCATTGCGTAATCAGTGACCAGGATATGACAATTATTTTTTGGAACTTTCGTATATCATAATGGATGCGCTATTTTGAATTTGCAGAACATGGATTTATTTAGACTTATATTCAGTGACCTCAATAAATTACAAGATAAATTACTAATTTTTATAAAAATCCAAGGATTTTTCGAATTTTTATCCATTATTTTAGATTCGTTTAGAATTTTGAAAATTTTAAATCAGATTCAGATTTGGCGACTTCAAAAATCCTCGAGTATGGGGTATCATTCATATAAAATGAGTTATTATTATATTTGAATATTCGGATTCAGCAACCGCAAAAATTTTTATACTGAAAGTTAAGTGTAGTTTTGAAAAAGAAATTCCAACACACTTTTGGCACGAAAAATTATTGTTTGCCCGACAGCAAAGGGGTTAAATACAATTGACTAGGGTAATATTCCTCATCGATTTGTATGGACTGACGTAGCATAATCGAGAACGATCTTGTTTAAAGGAAATCTGCTTTCAAACCGAAACTAATCGCGCAGAGTCCGTTATCGATTATCGTGGATGGAAGTTCCGTCTTATCGGATTTTATAATTTTTCACTTACAATCTCGAGAACTGGTATACGGTATTAACGAAAACTGATAGACGAAAACTCGCAGCGAAAACTGCCGGTCGTTTTAACGAGCGTTCGAGCGGTGCGCATTGTCGTAGCATCAAACTATGTACCGACACACAACTCGTACCAAAATAACAGCAACTCGATAACACGATAACTATAATATGTATTTATAGTTTAGCTGGTCCATGATGCGAGTCTGAAAGTTCAATTAAAACGAGATATTTCTCGGAGAATCTGTGCAGAGAGCCGTAAACTACGCTGTTGTCTACGAACGTGTTTAGATCATGTTGAGCCTAATCACGACTGACAGAAGGTGACCCTCCTCTTTACTATTCTCCCGATCTAGATTTATTATTCAGAGGCACGTATCGTCCACATTATAGCCGCCGATCATATCCCAACATATCTCTCGTTTGCCAATACCTATTTAGTCTCATTGGAAAGACCAACAAATATATATCAGCAAATGAATTATGGATTAATGGATTAATTGATAAATGGATTAATGGATAAATATGGAATAATGGATTAATTAGACTGAGTTGCCACGCGAGTTCGGTGAGCTATAAAAAATCGCGACTGTGGGTTAGAGTGCAGGTAATGCATTTGCGTGCACGTTGAACTTATTAACTTGTACGGAGAGATGCTAGAATGCATATATCCCTAAGTCTGCCTGTCTGAATATCTGCTGAGAATTTAACACAGCAAATTGCCGAGCTGCATAAGCATTCTCGAATGACGTTGCGTCGCGAAACATCGGAAGGTTTTTTTTTTTCGTGTGTATAACCATTCAGAGATGTCACGTTTGTAATTTAGCGTGACAATGAAATAAATAATTAATCAAATTAAATCTCAAAGTCCCAAATTTGCTGCGAAATTTCATATTTCCAAACTGAAGACGTGTTCAAGAGATTTATATATTCGGACGCGGCGGTGACAACTTGTTTCGCAATTCAATCTTTATAAACTTAACTTGTACGGAGAGATGCTAGAATGCATATATCCCTAAGTCTGCCTGTCTGAATATCTGCTGAGAATTTAACACAGCAAATTGCCGAGCTGCATAAGCATTCTCGAATGACGTTGCGTCGCGAAATATCGGAAGGTTTTTTTTTTCGTGTGTATAACCATTCAGAGATGTCACGTTTGTAATTTAGCGTGACGATGAAATAAATAATTAAACAAATTAAATCTCAAAGTCCCAAATTTGCTGCGAAATTTCATATTTCCAAACTGAAGACGTGTTCAAGAGATTTATATATTCGGACGCGGCGGTGACAACTTGTTTTGCAATTCAATCTTTATAAACTTAACTTGTACGGAGAGATGCTAGAATGCATATATCCCTAAGTCTGCCTGTCTGAATATCTGCTGAGAATTTAACACAGCAAATTGCCGAGCTGCATAAGCATTCTCGAATGACGTTGCGTCGCGAAACACCGGAAGGTTTTTTTTTTCGTGTGTGTAACCATTCAGAGATGTCACGTTTGTAATTTAGCGTGACGATGAAATAAATAATTAAACAAATTAAATCTCAAAGTCCCAAATTTGCTGCGAAATTTCATATTTCCAAACTGAAGACGTGTTCAAGAGATTTATATATTCGGACGCGGCGGTGACAACTTGTTTCGCAATTCAATCTTTATATTTCGCGTTGGGAGCTGAAAAATTGCGATAGCGATTAATAACCGGTTAATAACAGTAGCCTATGGCGATGAGGTAATTTTGGCCGTAAGTCTGAATTGAATCACGAGCACAACCTGTCGTTCGACGCGGTATCACGCTTATTTTAACTCGTACACGTTCCCGAGCGCGTATGCGCGCATATGTACCGCTAGATATTCTCGACGAGGATCGAAAAGCGGCGCTAACTCAGCAGGTTAACCCACACGATCGGTCGATCGCGTCATCTCCTTATATCTTCGATGACGTCACGCGAATCACGGTGGGACGGGTTAAGGACCTAGAAATCAGTCTGCAGACCGCCCTGTGCTCTCGATTATCTGGCTGGAGAATTAATTTCACGTTGGCGTGGCATGCGTGATCCCCGTTTTCGCCGAAAATGGACCGTTCTCCTACTTTCCCTTCGTGACCGCGCCGGCAAAAGGAAAAAGAAAGCGAGACACAGAGGGGGAATGAGAAATGAGGAGGAACCGCGAAATTTAATTTCCTTTGATCACTGGTAGACTACCGTTTTAAATTTCCGACGCGTTATTAACGGCGCGAACTTATACATTAATGGTGTAAACGTTATACACATATATTAATGTACAAAGCCTAGTTATGTCTTTCGCGCCACGCGGAAAGGAATGGAGTGAGTATGGATTATCACTTTGAACGTGATAATTGCTATAAAAAACGAATGCGCCCTATGGGATCGTATGAATTATATATAGGGTCTCAGATAATGTAGGATTATCTGAAATGCGACGCAAGGCGATTTGTTTTGCGTCATGCGGCAATAATACACTCGTATCTCTCACTAGATCATGAACGCTCTACTAGATTATAAGCAATAATTCCGTGTGACATTTTAGCTGTATTATTTACCGAGATTTGTCTGTTTATCGCGTGTCATCATGTTTTCATGTAAGCCGGTCGAAGATTAATAGATTAATCTGTTAATAGATTCTAAATAAAAGAATTAGAGAGATAGATAGATAAATAGATAGATAGATAAAGAGAGAAAGGGAGAGAAAGAGAATATTGTCTTGAAATCTTTATCAGGCAAATTATGCGGTACCGTTAATTGCTGTCGCGGATTGATCGCATGTCCCGTGCGCGACTTCAAACGATCTGTTCCTTAACGAAATATCAACTTCTCGTTTCCACGCGACGACTCCGTCGTCAACTGGACGATACTAGCGGCAATCGCGCACTGATAATTACGACTCTGCCGCCAGTGACGGAATAATTTGTCAGCGTCGATAATTGTAATGATTACGCGTCACGTTACACAAACAACCCTGTCATCTTCGAATTTCTTTTTTGTCGACACCAGACACGCTCTCTTTTTTCAACTGCTCCGACTACGCTCCTCCTCGTCTGCCACGACGCCTCGGAGGATGATGAAATAATTAGCAAATGAAGATTGTGCACTCGCCTGGCACACGCATGCACGCTTAAGTATACACACATATACATACACAAAATTGCGCAGGCAATTATCGAGAGTGGATTGATAGGCCTTGTGTTTTGCGTGGCTTTGCCAGACGCACATGCATTATCATTAACAAAGCAATTAAATTCTCGAAAGCACGCGTTCCCTGAAATCTGCTAGGATTTCCAGGGATTTTAAACAAAATGTTCTTACCTTACGGCGTGTACGGCGTATATGGAGCGGGCGGCGCAAGCAATTCCCAGGTGTGAGCAGGCCCTTACAGCCGAGTGATTTGCACGATCCATGAGCTCCATTGGTGGAGACAGTCGGAGCTGGCTCATGTTACATAACGATCGGAGAAAGTCGGAGCAGGTTGTGATGAATAACGGAGAAAAACGTCGCGCTGATCCCACCGCTGGTCGCCGGGAGTGGAGAGCGGCGTGCGAAGAACCGCCCGGAGGATATAAATGCCCATGCTGCCGCGGCACCCTGAAAGGACAGGGACAAAAATATTACAAACATATATGCAGAAAAGAGACGCAGAGAGATCGCCACGAGCGGGAATTCACGATTTACGCCCACAGCGAGACGCGGAGCTGCGCGACCGCCCTGGCCGATGATAATTAGCGCGTGTGACGGAACGATCCGTCATCATCGATAATTATGACGATTATGCGAGAGCACAGACGCGCGCGTACGCGAACGGACGTACGTACGCGTTACGTCGAGCGAAAAGGAAGATACGCCGCATCGCATGCATTAATACGTCCGGCCGTGCCGTATCGCCCAGTAACGCGTCGCACCGACACACACTGCGCGTCCGCAATCGTCGAACTTAATTGCGGCTAAGCTACGAAACGTCGATTAACGATCGCAATAACCGGACGACGCGACACAAGCTTTAAATCAAAGTGGCTGACACCGGTCGACGCCCCGATACGACTGACGATAGCCCCGCTGTTACAACCCTTTACCCGCGTCGCGTCGCGTCCACTCGCGTGCTGGACGGTAAAATAGATTAACAGACGCGACATGGCGCGCGGTAACTTTTGATACGTATTCGTTTTATTCAGCGGACACCGAGCCACGCTTTCCCTCTCATATTTCACTTTTCATCGCCCTCACTCTCCCTTTTTTCGTTTCCCCCTGCGGCGTAAAAAAACGACCGAGCGTGTACGCGCGACAGCGAATTTATACGGCTGAACGTTTTATTTGACTGGATTTTCTCTCCCGCACATATCGAGAGCCGACAATATCGGATTACTACCCGGGTCTCAATAACACTGATTCAATGTGATGTCCTCTCGTCACTGACTGGACGTTCATTCGTCAACTACGTATGCACCGCCGGGCGCGGAGAACAGGTGGAGAGAGGGATGCAAGGGATGCAAGAGATGCAAGGGGTGCAAGGGATGCAAGGGATGCAAGGGATGCAAGGGATGCAAAAGGGAGAGTACACAGCGGTAACGAAATTGTAGTGATTCGTCCGCTGTTTAAACACGATATAAGCCTAAACAGGGAAGGCTCGTTCACTGATGCGGAAAATTGAGGAATGATAGGATGAGCGGGAAATTAATGTGCGTAATAAGCCATTTCATTTGCTATGCTGTCTGCGTCCGTTCCGTTCTGTATCGATCCTTCGAGTGTTCGATGGAAATTTTTCGTTAATATAGAATGAAAAAATGTTTTAGGCAAATTCGAACAGTGAATATAACGTGCACAATATAACGTGAATATAACGTGAACATAACGTAGCATGTGACAAGCGCGTTGAATTTGAAAATAATGTTTGCGGGAGCGAACTTTAACTTCACGTAACTCTAACTCTCAAAACAGTCTATTATTTACTGTCGACATGACTCGAACTCGGGATTCAGGACAAGTTCCTTCCCACTAGGTTCACAGGAAGTCAAACCAAATGGTCATAGTAAATAAATACAAGGAAGACACGGAAGACGGCAAGTTGCCGTCGCTTCGCCATTGTCTAACAATTTAACCTAGAGCTCGACGAGCGACACGCTCTCCGATCGATTTTCGAAAGGCTTGCCTTGTTCTCCTTACTTTATTGTATCGCAAGCAACCAACGAATTCTTTGAATAACTCAAGCTTACGAACGCACGGCGTCCAGCCGCCACCTAGTATGCCCTCCTCCTTCTACAGTGGATCCCCCATGGCGCATTGTCCTTTAAGACCTGCTGTCCATATATGCCCGTGTATGAACAAATTCCGCGACACGTCCAAAGAATGATATGCTTTCTTAACATTTTTAAAGAAAGCAAATGAAATTTTAAGAAGCAGCTCCTTTGGAACTTTGTTCTTTTATATATTTTTGCATATTACAATTTTTATATTTTATAGTGAAAACTTGAGCACAGTAACGCGCGCGTATTAGTATTTGTAACGTCGATTAAAATTTTAATTCTGTATGTTTGTCATGTCGTTTCTCTCGATAGAATGTAAGATTTCGATCAAACGCATTGGGAGTGTATTTTTTACGTGTCTGCCGATCGACACCCAGACCGTTCCTATAGCTTGACCTTTAATATCCTGCGACATTCCTCGTGTGCGGAATTTTCAACGACGTCATACGTCCGCCTACTACAAAGTCGGCGGACATAGGTGGGCGAAGTCACTGAATAAAAATTGGTCGTCTCAATAAAAGCCCATCCCAACAATGGAAATGTTTGATTCTACACATGAAAAGGAAGGACAAAGACCATAGAAGGAGAAGGGCATACTAGGTGGCGGCGGACGCCGTGCGTTCGAGATCTGCGTATCTTCTTCGTTCCAGAAAGAGAAAAATATCGAGAGCGCGGTCCTGCTAGGCCAGGATTCGAATCTAGGTCTTTCGCTTGCCGGGCGACTGCTCTAAACCACTGAGCTACCTCCACGCTCACGACCCTCTCTTTTCCTAGATAACGCTCAGAGATGCCGTTCGGAAGCAACGACGTAAGAGAAACGCGGAACTTTTCGAAAATCGCCGAGCTCTGGTCTAACGACAAAATTGAGAAATAAGTAAGCAATAAGAAAAATAAACAAATAATTTTCAGATTATATCTTATTTTGTACATGTAATAAAATTTATTTTAAAAATTATTATTTTAAAATAATAAAAGTTATAATAAAAGTTATTTTAAAAATTAAATACGATTAATGACCGTGTAAGATTAAAGATTAAAGCCTGTAGAAGATCGGTACGTTTCGATAACTCTTTTCTAGGTGTCTCAGATGAGAGAAGCGTTGAATTGAAATCGAGGAACTTCATAACATGCATTCATTATTGTTTAATTCAATAAAACTGTCTGTTTCAGAATAGAGACGTCTGAAGACTGGCAGTGCCGCCTTCGCAGAAATTGGCGGGATCGCCGCAACCGCACCCAAAGTGATATTAAATAAGATAATCGTAGAATGAACTCGAAATATCCGAACGTTCGAGAATAGCCTCGAACGACCTTGCTGACATTATCGAAATTAATCGATGTGAATTTAAAAATAATTCGCGAAATGTATCGCATCACATTGAGAACGATCTACAACGCAATCCGGGATTCCGCAGGTCGTCGAAACAATTTCTTATAGCGCGATACATTATGCAGCGAAAAAAGTGGACTAGAAAGTACTAAATCTCAGGGTTATGCAAATCTTTTTGCACAAATTGAGTGAAATCGAATAAAAATTGGGTTGAATCGGCTATCTGACGCGAAAATTTTAAACTACAAAACTCTAAACAGGTTGATGCAAGTATGCTGCTCACGACTAAATATTTTTGGTTATGAACACTATAGCTTTTATTTCTGTGTACCTCATCAATTTTTTTATTGGATATAAACCACTATATTTAACGGTAAAAATGAGAAATAAATGAGAATGAAAAATATAAATAAGAAATACGTATTTCAGATATCTTATTATATTTTATTATATCTTATTTTGTATGCCATAAATTTTATTGCCATAAATATTTTTACAAAAAGCAAATACGAATGATGAGATGTGATTTAGGAGATTGGTACGATTTCAGCAGCTACAAATTACGATAAGTGACTTAATAAATTTTAAATCAATCTTTGATAACATACATCCAATAAAGTGAACGTGTTACGTGTGTGATAGAGACGTGTTTGCTCTCGCGTTTGCATATTCCCCTACTCATTATTATATAATTCTACGTTGACATCGCGTTGCGTCGTCCTCCCCCAGGCAATCTGACGCGACCGTCGGTATGCTAATCCCGTCGCTTACTGTGCATATATGACCGCGCGCGTAAGTGAACGAGAGGAAAAGACATCTTTATGTCGTTAATGAAAATCCCGCTGTAAATTACAAGAGTGAGAGTAAAACACAGGCAACCGGCTTTGTTCTTTCTTGCTCTCTGTACGCTTCACGGGAAACGGAACGACGTCGGCGTTAAGTTTACTATGTAGTTTACGTGATGCACGGGAATACATCGGTCGTGCAAAAACACGCGACGTAAGAAAAAAAGAAAAATAATACAAATGCGCGAGATGTGTTATAGTCTATCTCCTCTTGTCGAGGAGAGTTCCGCGCACGATAGAGTCCTACGTAAGCTGACTACGTAGTTTCATTTATGAAGACGTTTGTGATATATGCGGGAAAGAAAAAGAGTCCGTGCTCCCTGAAAATTTCACGCGGGGTAGTCGCGTCTTCTCGATCGCGCCCGGAGATTTATCGGGCAAATCGAAGTGGAATAAGCGACAACGCGCAATGATTTGCGCTACGTCACCGGGCGCATTAATATACTTTGCCGTACGTTCGACCGCCTGACTTTGTCCGGGCCGCATACACGGAGAAGTGAAGGTGCACAGGTAGGTGGAATGGCTCGCTCGCGCGCTCTCACGCTCGGTGCACCTGCATCGGTCGAATTAATGCGCTCGAGTATACGCGGCCTCTGCACGTGGAGAGCGTGACACCGACTTTAATCTCGTTACGCAGATGGTGCGCGCACGTGAAAGCAGCCGCGCGCTCACGCGAATCGGCGTGAAGCGTCACCGCGAATTTTATAAGACATTAATTGCCCCGGCTAGCCGCGGCAATTTATGACTAGCGTCAATTAGAAGAATTTGTAGGAGCTCTTTAATTAGCGTGCAATTCACTCGGCCCCGCTGACTTCCCCCTTTGATCTGCTGCACGAAAATATTTTTTCTTTCTATTTCTTATTTATGTGCGGAAGTCTATCTCTGCTGTGTGACACATAGTTTGATACTTCGAGAACTAGGGTGACCGCTGTCAAATCAACTCATATATTCGCGCAGACCCAAGGGAGAATTCGTGATGGACTTTTGTTGTATGAAGAGCCATTTCTGAAGATGTTGGTCGTGAAGAAACAAACATAATTTATTCACGACCAAGAAATTATATGAGGGAGAGGCGAAATCGAGGAACGCGGACGGATCTTCGGGAAACCTAATGGCCACGTGTGTAAGCCATCACTTTTACTAAAGTGAAATTTGATAGGGCATATAAGGAGCAAGCACGGATGTCTTAGTGCTTATTAAATACTAATATTACTTTTTTAATATTAATAATAATAATTTTAATATTAATAATAATAATATTAATAATTAATAATATAATAATAATATTAATAATTAATATTATAATAATAATAATTTATAATATAATAATTTATAATAATTTATAATATATTAATAATTTGATCCTTCCACAATCAAATTACACATCACATTTTAATATTAAAAAAGTAATATTAGTATTTAACAGCACTAAGACATCCGTGCTTGCTCCTTATGTGCCGTATCAAATCTCACTTTAGTTAATCTATACAAGGAGCTTTCTATTATTTCGGTCCATCACTTCGTTATTGAGTTATTCGCCCGTACGGCGATTCGTCCGTGTACATGTAATCATAATGAGTCCTTTCGCCTGTTGAAATGCGTACAATACGACCGATCAGTTTTGGGAAGTATAAACGCGCGCCGAACTCTGCACCTGTCGTCGCACAGTGGGGACAAATTGAAATAAAAATAGAAATTTATTGCTCAAAAATCACTAAAGATCACAATTTTATAACAATCGGGATGATTTTTTTTTTTTAAATTAAATCAGTATTTAAGTTAATCAATATAGAGAAAAAAACTGTCGGGCCCGATTTTTTTTTAAATTCTTCTAAACGTTGCAATATTAACAAGAATTAAGTTTGTACTCAGCAACCTAAATCTAATATACCTTACAGTGACACATTTCGTGCTACAGAAACATTTTTTTCATATCGGCTATAGGATTGACATACAGCTATTAAATACCAGATTTTAATACTGACTTTACATTTATGTTGAACGACTTTGTATACTCCATTGCAACATATATACTGTGTTAAAACATAATGATTTTGTTTATGTTGACAGGAAATTAGCAGTTGTCAACTGCCAAATTCTGATTTTTATATCAGATTCGTAATCAGCGATGCTGAAAATCTTAGTACACTGTACTGTGCAGCGAAAAGATGGAAAGTTTTCCAATTGGAGTGGCTCACAAAACTTGATAATTTTTTACAAATAGCTTTGCACCGCTGGGACTATGCACATAGTAACTTGATAATTTTTTACAAATTCTTATTAATATTACAACATTTAGAAGAATTTAAAAAAAAATCGGGTTTGACAGTTTTTTTCTATATTGATTAATGTTTAATTAAAAAAACTAATTCATCCTGATTGCTATAAAATTGTGGTCTCTAGCGATTTTTGAACAATAAATTTCTATTTGTCCCCACTGTACGTCGTTTCGCCACTTGTCGCAACTTCACGAGATCGATCGCGCTATTTCTATAACTTCCATGAATCTCTCTTATATGCGTCCCGCGCTCGCCTCTCCGAATAATCCAACTTTACCATCAGTCGCGTTGACGCAATGTCTAAATTGGCTTAATCGCGCGAGCCGTAAACCTGCAGAACGCGTTCTGCAAAGCCTTCGCGTTTCTCGACGAATTGCACGACGGCGAATAGCAGCGATGCAGTTAGAGGCCGAATCAACTGCAATAAAGTGCTATTTTCGTATACCTATAGAAAATTACGGGAATTTCGGCGGTCGCGCTAGCTTGCGATACAGATGGGTGGAACGAACAGTAGGAGGCGACGGAAATCCAGAGAAAAAATATACTTACTGTGTTATTCCAGCCGTTTTTATTTGACAGCATCGAAATCCCGGGAATTAGATTCGCCTGGAACGACCGCTTTTTCTCTTATTTTCTTTCTTCTTTTTTTGTGAAACTGGTCATACATCACAGCTGCACCAAGTTTCCATCTCGAGACTGCAATTCAGCGGCCGATTTCAGTCGCGCGACAAACCTCAATCCATTCCAGGCAGACGTGTTTCAGCGATATGGAACATAGTATATTGTTCGATCAAATTTTAACAGCTCTCTGTCTACCTGTGAAGTGAAGTACTCAGTTGAGGCGTAAAGGCACAAAACAAATATGAAACTCAAAAGTGGTAACCTAATATCTTTAAAACCGTACACCAGGAAAATTGGCACTTGTTCTCGTGTTACTGTATGGCGATTTCGCGCGTTTTTCACCATCGCCATCCGTTAAATTCGCGAACGTGAACGTCATTTAATCACAGCGAGATTGGAGTCGAATTGTAGTATGAGGTTAGTATGAATTGTAAGGCGCACGCATGAAATGGATTCTAGTTAAATTCAAATTTATGGAAACTGCCAATAAACACTCGGCGATTATGCGTGCAACAATCGCGCATACAGATAAGGACCGATTGATATTGGTCCGAAATATTAAACAGTCCCTCATATCGCACGAACCTGCCTCCAGACTGTTATTTATTAGCGTTATTAAGTACTTTGCTGCGAGGTAAATATGGTGATATACACCATATGTTTTAATCCTAACGAGAGTTAAGGCAGGATACCACCTTTGATTGCAATTTTGGAGACGTTTTTCATGATTTTTTTTTTCATACAAAAAATGCGCAGAAAGAAAATCGGTTTTAGCCATTCATTAAGACAATCTTAAGCTGCAATAAAAAATTTTTTAATGTCGAAAAAGTAAAAAATAACCTCTTGTAGGTGGGGCCAAAGTATACGGCTTTTGAGGAACACCGTCAGTCTGCGTGTCAAATTCCTTCTTCTACGTGGCTCATAGAACAAAAATCTAAATTTTTTCTTATTAATAACAATATGTTTTAAGTCTGTACGTAGGGATTTTACGAAATTTCGATTTTTAAGAAAATGGCGGTCATAAAAAAAAAATTCAATTTTTCAGGGTAAAAAAAGTTTATAAAACTGTGCACCAA
>NW_022639564.1:951249-958409 GCF_010583005.1 Odontomachus brunneus
CTTCACGGGAAACGGAACGACGTCGGCGTTAAGTTTACTATGTAGTTTACGTGATGCACGGGAATACATCGGTCGTGCAAAAACACGCGACGTAAGAAAAAAAGAAAAATAATACAAATGCGCGAGATGTGTTATAGTCTATCTCCTCTTGTCGAGGAGAGTTCCGCGCACGATAGAGTCCTACGTAAGCTGACTACGTAGTTTCATTTATGAAGACGTTTGTGATATATGCGGGAAAGAAAAAGAGTCCGTGCTCCCTGAAAATTTCACGCGGGGTAGTCGCGTCTTCTCGATCGCGCCCGGAGATTTATCGGGCAAATCGAAGTGGAATAAGCGACAACGCGCAATGATTTGCGCTACGTCACCGGGCGCATTAATATACTTTGCCGTACGTTCGACCGCCTGACTTTGTCCGGGCCGCATACACGGAGAAGTGAAGGTGCACAGGTAGGTGGAATGGCTCGCTCGCGCGCTCTCACGCTCGGTGCACCTGCATCGGTCGAATTAATGCGCTCGAGTATACGCGGCCTCTGCACGTGGAGAGCGTGACACCGACTTTAATCTCGTTACGCAGATGGTGCGCGCACGTGAAAGCAGCCGCGCGCTCACGCGAATCGGCGTGAAGCGTCACCGCGAATTTTATAAGACATTAATTGCCCCGGCTAGCCGCGGCAATTTATGACTAGCGTCAATTAGAAGAATTTGTAGGAGCTCTTTAATTAGCGTGCAATTCACTCGGCCCCGCTGACTTCCCCCTTTGATCTGCTGCACGAAAATATTTTTTCTTTCTATTTCTTATTTATGTGCGGAAGTCTATCTCTGCTGTGTGACACATAGTTTGATACTTCGAGAACTAGGGTGACCGCTGTCAAATCAACTCATATATTCGCGCAGACCCAAGGGAGAATTCGTGATGGACTTTTGTTGTATGAAGAGCCATTTCTGAAGATGTTGGTCGTGAAGAAACAAACATAATTTATTCACGACCAAGAAATTATATGAGGGAGAGGCGAAATCGAGGAACGCGGACGGATCTTCGGGAAACCTAATGGCCACGTGTGTAAGCCATCACTTTTACTAAAGTGAAATTTGATAGGGCATATAAGGAGCAAGCACGGATGTCTTAGTGCTTATTAAATACTAATATTACTTTTTTAATATTAATAATAATAATTTTAATATTAATAATAATAATATTAATAATTAATAATATAATAATAATATTAATAATTAATATTATAATAATAATAATTTATAATATAATAATTTATAATAATTTATAATATATTAATAATTTGATCCTTCCACAATCAAATTACACATCACATTTTAATATTAAAAAAGTAATATTAGTATTTAACAGCACTAAGACATCCGTGCTTGCTCCTTATGTGCCGTATCAAATCTCACTTTAGTTAATCTATACAAGGAGCTTTCTATTATTTCGGTCCATCACTTCGTTATTGAGTTATTCGCCCGTACGGCGATTCGTCCGTGTACATGTAATCATAATGAGTCCTTTCGCCTGTTGAAATGCGTACAATACGACCGATCAGTTTTGGGAAGTATAAACGCGCGCCGAACTCTGCACCTGTCGTCGCACAGTGGGGACAAATTGAAATAAAAATAGAAATTTATTGCTCAAAAATCACTAAAGATCACAATTTTATAACAATCGGGATGATTTTTTTTTTTTAAATTAAATCAGTATTTAAGTTAATCAATATAGAGAAAAAAACTGTCGGGCCCGATTTTTTTTTAAATTCTTCTAAACGTTGCAATATTAACAAGAATTAAGTTTGTACTCAGCAACCTAAATCTAATATACCTTACAGTGACACATTTCGTGCTACAGAAACATTTTTTTCATATCGGCTATAGGATTGACATACAGCTATTAAATACCAGATTTTAATACTGACTTTACATTTATGTTGAACGACTTTGTATACTCCATTGCAACATATATACTGTGTTAAAACATAATGATTTTGTTTATGTTGACAGGAAATTAGCAGTTGTCAACTGCCAAATTCTGATTTTTATATCAGATTCGTAATCAGCGATGCTGAAAATCTTAGTACACTGTACTGTGCAGCGAAAAGATGGAAAGTTTTCCAATTGGAGTGGCTCACAAAACTTGATAATTTTTTACAAATAGCTTTGCACCGCTGGGACTATGCACATAGTAACTTGATAATTTTTTACAAATTCTTATTAATATTACAACATTTAGAAGAATTTAAAAAAAAATCGGGTTTGACAGTTTTTTTCTATATTGATTAATGTTTAATTAAAAAAACTAATTCATCCTGATTGCTATAAAATTGTGGTCTCTAGCGATTTTTGAACAATAAATTTCTATTTGTCCCCACTGTACGTCGTTTCGCCACTTGTCGCAACTTCACGAGATCGATCGCGCTATTTCTATAACTTCCATGAATCTCTCTTATATGCGTCCCGCGCTCGCCTCTCCGAATAATCCAACTTTACCATCAGTCGCGTTGACGCAATGTCTAAATTGGCTTAATCGCGCGAGCCGTAAACCTGCAGAACGCGTTCTGCAAAGCCTTCGCGTTTCTCGACGAATTGCACGACGGCGAATAGCAGCGATGCAGTTAGAGGCCGAATCAACTGCAATAAAGTGCTATTTTCGTATACCTATAGAAAATTACGGGAATTTCGGCGGTCGCGCTAGCTTGCGATACAGATGGGTGGAACGAACAGTAGGAGGCGACGGAAATCCAGAGAAAAAATATACTTACTGTGTTATTCCAGCCGTTTTTATTTGACAGCATCGAAATCCCGGGAATTAGATTCGCCTGGAACGACCGCTTTTTCTCTTATTTTCTTTCTTCTTTTTTTGTGAAACTGGTCATACATCACAGCTGCACCAAGTTTCCATCTCGAGACTGCAATTCAGCGGCCGATTTCAGTCGCGCGACAAACCTCAATCCATTCCAGGCAGACGTGTTTCAGCGATATGGAACATAGTATATTGTTCGATCAAATTTTAACAGCTCTCTGTCTACCTGTGAAGTGAAGTACTCAGTTGAGGCGTAAAGGCACAAAACAAATATGAAACTCAAAAGTGGTAACCTAATATCTTTAAAACCGTACACCAGGAAAATTGGCACTTGTTCTCGTGTTACTGTATGGCGATTTCGCGCGTTTTTCACCATCGCCATCCGTTAAATTCGCGAACGTGAACGTCATTTAATCACAGCGAGATTGGAGTCGAATTGTAGTATGAGGTTAGTATGAATTGTAAGGCGCACGCATGAAATGGATTCTAGTTAAATTCAAATTTATGGAAACTGCCAATAAACACTCGGCGATTATGCGTGCAACAATCGCGCATACAGATAAGGACCGATTGATATTGGTCCGAAATATTAAACAGTCCCTCATATCGCACGAACCTGCCTCCAGACTGTTATTTATTAGCGTTATTAAGTACTTTGCTGCGAGGTAAATATGGTGATATACACCATATGTTTTAATCCTAACGAGAGTTAAGGCAGGATACCACCTTTGATTGCAATTTTGGAGACGTTTTTCATGATTTTTTTTTTCATACAAAAAATGCGCAGAAAGAAAATCGGTTTTAGCCATTCATTAAGACAATCTTAAGCTGCAATAAAAAATTTTTTAATGTCGAAAAAGTAAAAAATAACCTCTTGTAGGTGGGGCCAAAGTATACGGCTTTTGAGGAACACCGTCAGTCTGCGTGTCAAATTCCTTCTTCTACGTGGCTCATAGAACAAAAATCTAAATTTTTTCTTATTAATAACAATATGTTTTAAGTCTGTACGTAGGGATTTTACGAAATTTCGATTTTTAAGAAAATGGCGGTCATAAAAAAAAAATTCAATTTTTCAGGGTAAAAAAAGTTTATAAAACTGTGCACCAAGTGCACAGAGTACTTTAAACCAAAAAAAAAATTTTCGATTTTTTGAAAGTACAAAGGTGGTATCCTGCCTTAATAATCATCTTGGAACGACTCTGGAACTGGAAGGATTTTGGAACTGGAAGGATCTTGGAACTGGAAGGATTTTGATGAATTTCCTTTCCTTCGTTCCTCTTTAGAAAAAAAGAGATGAAGAAAGAAGGTGTTTAGAATTAGCCACGACTATGGGACGACTCGTCACGCTTGCCCACATTGTCAGTAAATTTCCATTAGAAAAATTATTTAATTTAGAAATATACCGACTGCTATTCCTTCTTGATAAATTTCCATTTGAAAAATTATTCAATTTAGAAATATACCGATTATAATTATTCAATTATATATACCGATATATACCGATATATACCGATATATACCGATTAAAATTATTCAATTTAGAAATATACCGATTATAATTCCTACTTGATAACTCTCGATTACTCTGCATAATCAGCACTCGTACTAATACAATCTTTCGACATTAATAACGTTACGCAATTTATAGAGATGCTGTTGAACTCTAATACAATATTTTGCTTGAATTTTGAACAAAAAAAAATTTGTGGTGTCGATAAGTACGGCTCATCAATCGTAAGAAAGTTACGTATTGCAATTATCTTCTCTAATTCATAAATCTGTTTAATATTGTTTACTTATATTATAATTAGTGTTGAATATTAAAATATATAATTATACACTAAGAAGAAAATATCTATAAATTAATAAATATTTTTTAGATGGCTACTATTAATAGATTTACTTAAATCAAAATTCTTTTCATTTAAACCGAGTATTGTTTATCCGTTTTATGTAAATATGATAATGGCACTTACTTTAAAAATATTTGTTAATTTTTAAATATTTTTTTCTGTAATAACTAGAAATTCTATTTAATTCAACAAACAGACTTTAACTAAATATGTCATATTAATCCAACCATGCTCTTTTTGCTTTTTTCTTTTACTTCTTCCGTGTGAAGTCGTAATAACTTAGATGTTTCGGACTCACGCGTTGGGACGTTCTCATACGCTTTGCGTAATAAGATTGCTCTCTAATAGTCTTCCTCACTTCATTGTCGCTTCGTGCGATCTAACGACTGGCGATAATGAAGGAAGGGGGAAAGCGCGCGGCGAGGCTAGACAGATCGTAAGAAAGAGTCTCCGAGCGAGAGGAGAGGATCTTCTTCCGAGCAAAATGTCAAGAAGCAGGCGGTTAATTCTCAACATTTACCGAGGCAGCAACCTGACCCAACTATTCATTAGACGGGAGTACAGGTTGTGTTCTCGTGGCGCTGCTCCTCTACCCTTCTCGATCTCTCGATCTCTCGATGCGAAAGAGGAAACAGGCCAAGAGGGAGGGAAGATTGTGCAACTTAGTTCGATTCACTTATCGCGTCTTATGTTGAAACGAGAGTCTGATCGAGCTACGAACATGTTGCAGTGAGCCAAATCGGGCCTCGACAAGTGGCAAGGTGCACTTACGCCAATCAGCCTTTTAGTAACGCGATAGGTTTTCTCGACAGCCGACAAGCATTGCCAGACTTTACTGAGATCAACAAAGTTGTAATTTTGATCAGGTTTCGGGTGGACGCTAGTACAAACACATATCGGAGAATCAACAATCTCAGCTCGTGTTCAAAGAGATCAGATCGTTCTGTAAGAGGCCAGCTACACACTGAAAAATATATACTGCATTCAAGTAAATGTTACTTGTTTCAAGTAACATTTACTTCATAAGTTATTCTTCATTCATTTATCTTATTTCATGAGTTTATATATTCGCAAATCTATCGTAAGTTTACCATAAGCAACAAACTTACGTAAAATACATTTGGAATCCTAGTAAGCTTTAGCATTTTAACTAAGAATATTCATTAAAGAAGAAACTTTGATTTGTTTACTACATGACGTCAAATCATCTTTCTGTTCGATAAAATTTTATACATAAAGTGATACAAAAGAAAATTTTATGATACTACTATTCGTTTAAGATAGACTCAGCCACATTTACCCTCCAGACGAAATCGATCAGTAAATTTGCTAAACTGTTTGTAGAGTGTTTGTAGAGAGTTTAGGAGACAACTCGAAGTCAAAAGGGAAAAGTCTGGACTATAGAAAGAGTAGGAAGCGATCAAGTAGCGTAGCTTAAATTTCCTCAAGAAGGCTACAGTATACTTCGCTCGAGGCACCAATATGTTGTCATGGTGAAGCCAACCGGAGGCGAAATTTTGACCGCAGGTTTCTTAAAGTGCTTGAGTCACTCGTAGTAAATAGATTTGTGTATCAGAAAGCAGTTATAGTGCGCTGTAACTCACAGTAATACACGTTCCACGAGGTCACGGTATTTTCCGAAAAATACCGCGATTTTTATTTTTTATAGATCAGGATTTTTTAATTTACACTCGTGTATTCTCGTTTTCAAAGAGCCAGAGCCTGCTCTGTAATTTGGTTGGAACGTCATAATAGTATGGCCAAGTTTTGTAACGATGCGCGTTAACGATAAATTTGACCACAAGCAGAAGTAACTATCAGTTGAAATTTTATTTACGTGACCTGAATCCTTATGTTTAGTTTGAACGCTCTACTACGTTTTTTTCTAAATAGAGCAATTCTAAAGTAATATCCTGATTATTTCCTTCAACTCAAGTTTACGTCTTATGTTTACGATTGCGGCGACTTGAGCGTGAAAGCCCCGATAGCCTCGTGACATTATGCTGTGTTTAGTACTCCAGTGATCCTGTTAATTAATTCTGTATGTCAAAATTAACAGGATCACTGGAGTATACTAAACACAGCATAACGACTATTTGCCGTCATTGCTGTGACCTGATGTGGGCCTGAGATATAGGCGGTTTCACGCGGCGAAGTGACGCGTTTGCGCTTCCTGCCGAACCGTTGTTACGTATCGCCAAACAAACTATCACTCGATTTTCTGATAAGTGCGGTAACAGGCGATTCTACTGAAGGCGGTTTCTCACGTTGCGCGTCGCGCCGAATCGTCGATAAGATCGCCGCTCGTGACGTAATCGCCGTGTGTTTGCCCGACTTCCATTCCTTTCGCACGCGTACGCACAATCGCGATGCCGTTAACAAGAGCGGTAATTAATAACTCCTTACGCGGAAGTTTTCGTCGTCGTCGTCGTCGTCGACCACCGTCTCCTTCTCTCTCTCTCTCTCTCTCTCTCTCTCTCTCTCTCTCTCTCTCTCCCCCT
>NW_022639564.1:961090-976335 GCF_010583005.1 Odontomachus brunneus
CTCTCTCTCTCTCTCTCTCTCTCTCTCTCTCTCTCTCTCTCTCTCTTCCTCTTTTTCTCATCGGTATGTCTTTCATTACTGTTACGAAGAAACGGCGATCTCTACATTGCGCAAACGGAGCTGCGGAAGTTCCCTCTCGTATGCCGGTTCCCCATTTACCTACACATTACGTCGACAACAGCGAGCGTATGTTAATAGCGGCGAGAGAGCGAGAAGAAACCGTCTCACGGCCGCGGAACACGCGGAGTGTGTCTCGTTGCTATCGCTCGTCAACTGCTAAGCGACGGATTCGTTGGTCGGTTAATGAGGAGTCGATTCTCTCTCCTCCTACCTGTCCATCTTTTCCTACACCGTCGAAGCGCGCGGACGTCGGTGTAATCGCCGAATAATTGAAACAATAACATCATAATTACGTTCACTCGCTAAATAATTAACGCACAACTTGTAATAGTAATTAAACTTCATCTCACGACGCAGCACGAGAGCGATAAGCGGCAATATATTACAATCTTATTACATCGACATCTTTTAAATTACACGCGCGGGAATTAGACGGGGAAATTACATGCAGCGCTTAGGATCACTTGACTTCATACAGACGCGCGCGAACGGACGCACGCACACATGAGTAGACGCAGTGGCCCGAGGTAAATCCCAAGTAATCGCGTGAGCGCGTAATCAAGCGTCTTTCACGATCTGAAAGTACGAATAAAACGTCCCGCGCGCGTTCGTGTCGGCGCGATGTATTCGGAGCAAAACAAACCGGTGTTCGCTCTAACCCGCGCACTACCGTTTCCGCCCGATCTCCTTTGCCTCATCGCGTGCGAGTATGCACGCGTTTACGACGGCAGTCGCGGACGTAACCGCACGGCGGTTCGCACGGAGAGAGAACGCGTAGCGCGCAGTGTATCGCGCGTATGTCTTGCGCCTTGAGGCCTGTAATTTGGCAGGCCCAAAGCGACAGATCTATAATCATTTCACGCTCTCCACACATATCCAATACGATTGCGAGTCTGTGCAACGGGACGCGTCCCGCGAAATGCAGACAGTAGTAATAAAGCTCCTACCCGTAGCGATACGCGCCACTCATTTCCAAGTCAGGCGCCGAGCGCTCGTCAGAGAGAGGTATCGGCGATTCAGAGGCATCAGCGTCGTCGCAAGCGAACGTTTGAGATCGCATGGCTAAATTCCACAGCTTAGAAACGTAAGTCTATCGCGTTTAATCGATGAGAAAGTCACATTTTGTCTCACAGTGTTAATAATGCTCAGGCAAAAAGTGCGACCACATAATTGTTAATAAATGTCTGTTGAAAACATATGTTCAGGAATCATATGCTCCTTTTGGATATATATATATACATATAATACGAAATTTTTTTAGATCTTAATGAAATTCACGTTTCAAAGGTGTTTTGTGGATCGCGGATTATGATTCTGTAGTCAATAATTCAAATTGGCGGAGGTTACAACAATAAAATTGCTTAATTAATAATGTCAAGTTATAATTATGATAAATGCTCCTCACCAACAAAACATGCAATGGATTTCTATTCGAGATGACAACGGATCATTTATTTTCTTTGGCCCAATGGGTAATCGTCGTCGTGACGATGCTTAAAACGCACAATTTCTGTGGTCGCACTGGTGCCTAACGGCCCTTTTTATTGTTGTACTCGTGGAATTTTGACTGCGAGCGAGCAGTTCGTGAACGCCGCCGCCTAGCAGTACGACGCGAAACTCTACGCGGAACTTGACTTCGAGAAAGCAATCCCTGGACGCCGCCACCTAGTGACGCGGCACAAAGCTCTGCTCGATATACTATATATATATATATATATATACTATACTCTCTTAAAGTGAATCAGTGAATAGTCACTCATATCAGTTATATGTATAGCACTGAGCACTTTCAGTGCGACACTTATAACTGCAAATCAGTGTATATTCACTGTTTTTAGTGATGTTTCACTGATTTATTTTAAGAGAATATATATACATATATATATTAGGGTGATTCTTATTTTTCGACTTTCTGCGGCACCCTCCAAAAAGTTTCCATTTGAGGGAAACCTCCAAGACAAAAAAAGAGACAAGAGAGGTAGGGAGAGACAGGGAGAGACAGGGAGAGACAGGGAGAGACAGGGAAAGACAGGGAGAGAAAGGGAGAGACAGGGAGAGACAGGAAGAGACAGGGAGAGACAGGGAGAGACAGGAGAAGTAAGGAGAGACAGGGAGAGACATATCTCTTCTATATTTTTTTTTGTGACCTAACTAATGCGATAAGCTATTTGCCTGGTAATTTGACAGGCGCAAACGACACGAAGCAAGCCGCAGCCTATATGAAATGAGCTAAGCGAGAGAACCAATCAGCATCGCGGAAAAGCGGCAACAATTAAATCTCTTACATGCTTTTTTTAGAGAGGATCATTTCAATAAATTATTTATCAAGTTTTGCCGTATACGCTCTTTTTAAACAGACACATCTATGGTTTCCTTCCAACATAAGATTAGTATCCAATGTATGTAATAGTAAGTACTCTAATATTTAACGACCCGAAGGTGCGGGTTCTCGTTATCAGATCGAACTCAAACTTGATAGGAATTATTTTTTTATTATGTGGAAATTTTTTGAAGGATGCCACGGGGAAAATTCGAAAAAAAATTTTGACCAAAAGTAAATAAGGACCACTCTAATATATATATATATATATATATATATATATATATATATATATATATATATACTCATATATATGACTGCTATTTTTTATATAATTTAATTTATATTTCAGATCCTCACCAGCGACTAAAAGAATTATATGCAATTTTTTACCCAAATGATTAATATTTATACAATTTTAATATTTATTGGTTCGTCATATGCTATAAAAATTTAATAAATGACTTGCTTCTATTTTTATAAATCGTAATTTTTGTTTTATCCGCAAGATATTTCCATTGTTGTAGATATGATATCAAAAGCATTCTTGTTTTGATAAATGTAAATTTCGAATTAAATCATTTAATTGTGGTTGAGTCACTAAATGTCTATTTCTTTCGGTATTCACCGTCAGTACTCTACATTGCTTCGTTACGGAATGGTTCTGATTCAGTACTGCTCACATCACCATTGGCAATGTTTGATAAGTCAATCATTAAAAATGAAGAAAAGTTAGCGTCTCATTATGATTGAAAGAATTAATCAGTTATATACATTACTATACTGTATGCATTTTTATTTGCATTGTTCTTATCTATACTGCACATTATAATTTCTTTCTGATAATATGTCTTTGCACTAGTTGTACTTGCTTCGCTTTTTGTGTATATAAGGGTATTTGTATTCAATATTAAACTCTATTCTCTTTCTCCCTTCCTCCCTCTCTGTCTCCTTTTAATTTTCACTAATTTCCCGTCCACGAGAATTTCTGTTTGCAGATAATCAAATGAACGAGACGTTCCTGGGGCTTGCTCGTTCACGACGTGGCGCTCGACGCGGACGCAGAGATTTTTGCGCGATTATTCCGGCTCGGTGATTCGGATTCGCAGGTATGCCGCGGCCTGCGTCATAAACGCTTCTTGCTACTATTCCAGCGGCATAGAATTAATGACGGTTAATAAGAATCCCGAGCTCGGCTCGTAATTATCGTGAGCCGCGCGTACACTGTTTCGACTCGCGCGTCTGTGGTTCGGTGATCGGTATGTTAACGACGTGCGCCGGTGGTCCAGCCTTTCGCTCTTTCGCTCGAATATCCTCGCGTGCGCGCGTTCGTACGCGCGGCAATATGAAAAATCGCAGCCGCTCGTAAAATTAAAGCTCCATCGGCTGGTCGGTCGGTCGGTTGGTCGGTCGATCGCGAATAAATCACGCAGATTTACGGAGAGTCCGGCCCGTATCACTTCTTCCCAGAAAAAAGAGCGTCGCGTCTTCCTTAGCTACTTACCGCCCGCCACCTATCTCCCCTCCGCTATTATTTAACATGATCAATGCCGTCGTAATGGATAAAATAAGCAACGTTTCCTCGAACGTCACGGCGGCATTGGCAACGACGCGCCGATAGAAAAGAACGCGCCCTGCCGACGATAAACATCCTCTCGCGAGAATTAACCGTTCATACCGCGCGCGGGATATTGTCTCTATGTACCTGTCTCAGTGTGCGGAATAACTATACTCTACCTAGACAGCATAAGTACGTTCTATGAACATTTTGAAAATAATATCGGAGATATTTAAATATCCGTAGAATATTCTTACATGATAGTTCGAAGTTCCTAATAACTTCCAAGAAAACATTTAAAATAAACAAAAACGTTCTCTTTATCTTTATCATGAACATGGAAATGAAATGAAAAAAAGTATAGTTCTGTGATTATTATGACTATTTTTATTATTATTATTATTTTTATTATTATATATTTTATTATTATATTTTATTATTGTATTCTATTATTATATTTTATTATTATATATTATTATTATTATTTTATTATTATTTTATTTTTATTATTATTATTATGATTATTGTCAGTATTACTTTGCAGCTCAAGAAAAAATAGTTGCGGCAACTATAATGATGTTACACATAGGACATCAATAATTTTCTATGGTTCAGTTAACGTAAAACACTATAGTTGTTTATAATTAAAAAAAAATCTTTTTACAATATTAAAAATATCTACAAATACATATATACAATACAATACATACAGGGTCCGCCATCAAAATCCGGACAAATTTCAATTTGAATTTCCCGCCTCATTTGACTTCGGTGGTAGGTCACTGTTGATGTTCGGGCAAGTCAGATGTTTGTAGTAAGTGCGCATAACCTCAAAATGTCCGAACAGATAAGATCGAATGCAGAGTATAATCGAAGAGCGGCGATAATTGAAGGCCTTCGCGCTGGGCGTTCGCGGACCGAAATTATTCGGTTCTTCGAGTACCCGAGATCGACCGTATATGACGTTGCGGCTAAATATTTGGCTTCGGAGACGTCCGAAAAAGGTTCTGCCAACCCGACAAAGAAGAGCCATTCGAAAGAAAAGTCAGTAAGGACTCCAGCAATTATCGAAAGAGCTCAAGAGCTCATCTCAGAGGACCCAGGGCTGTCTCTAACGAAATTGGCCAAAACATTGGGTGTGAGTGACACTACAATGCGTCGAATTGCTGAAGAGGACCTACGCTTCAAGTCCTATGTAATAAAAGTTCGACAAATGCTCTCTGAGGCTGCCAAGATGAACAGAGTTGCTCGCTGTAACTTGCTTCTGTGTTCGTTAAAAAACGAAGCTGCGGGACGCATCAGGTTTTTTTCGGACGAAAAAATTTTTTCTGTCGATGCCAAGGTGAACCGGAGGAACGACCGTTGGCTCGCCCGCGACCCCGAAGATGTGCCCATAATAGCTAGGACGAAGTTTCCGGTCTCTGTTCACGTCCTAGGCGTTGTCTCCAGTGAGGGTCACGTCATGCCGCCACATTTCTTTCAAAAAAAAGAAACCGTCACAAAAGAAGTATATTTACACGTTTTGACGAAGATAGTGAAGCCGTGGATAGAAACCGTGGCCGCCGGGAAGCCGTACGTCTTCCAGCAAGACGGCGCGCCAGCGCACACGAGTCACTTAGTGCAAAACTGGCTGTCGGATAAAATGGACATGTTTTGGTCAAAGGAATTTTGGCCTCCGAACAGTCCAGATTTGAATCCGTTGGACTATTACGTGTGGAGCGTCATTGAACGAGTGACCAACAAGTCGAGACATCCCAATGTGACATCTCTCCAAACCGCTATCGAAGCAGCATTCGCCAATATAGACAAGGACGCGTTGCAGAGAGCGTGCCAGCGCTTCAGGATGAGGATCGAAGCAGTCATCGAAGCAAAAGGGGGTTATATAGAGTAATTTTACTCTAAAAGGATACCACTAGTGATACACAAAAAGTTCTTTTGTAAGTTTTACATTTTGATGAGTAGAATTTTATTTAAACAAATTGTTCATTTTGGTGGCGGACCCTGTATATACAATACATATATACAATACATATATACAATACATATATACAATACAATACAATACAATACAATACATATATACAAATTTAAAAATATAACTATATATAAATACTACTCACTGATTTTATCGTCTAAACTAAATTTTTATACTGTTGTGTATTTTTATATTGTTGTTTATAGTTTTTATTTCTGTTGTTCAGTTAACTATTGTTAACTGTTAGTTAATAATTACACTGAGAGAAAAATGCATGATAATTGGAACTATATACACATGGTAAAAACGACAAAAAAAAAATTAAAATAAATTTGAATATATTTATAATTGCCAATTTACCATAAATATAATAATCGACGATATCTTTTTTGGCCTATATTAAATTAAATACAAGAAATAATATGTGAGCGTAGCATGGCAGACAACGCACTGGACTATCATGGTTAGAGGTCCCGGGTTCGATCCCTAGCAGAGTCAAAAATTTTTTATGTACCACAGGCATATGAAAAGAAAAATCAATCACTACACGCTCGGACCGTAGCAAATAGGACTGGAAGAGGGAGAGAAGAAGAAGAAATAATAATGTTACTACTAAAATATTAGTAAAGTTTCGAACACAACTATTGCACATGTTAAAATCGTATTTTTAAATATATTTCTTGTAACAATATTTTATAGTAAATTTTAATATACCAATATTTTATTTTATTTTATGACAGTTATGTAAGATAATTCTGTGGACTATATTTTATGGTAAATGGTCATATATTATGGTCATATATTATGGTAAATTGGCAATTATAATATAGTTAGAATATTCTTTGAATATTTTTGATAGAACATTCTGAAAACATAATAAATAATATTCCAGTAATATTTAGAACGTTCTTAAAATCATGTAAGAATATTGTTTCCGAATATTATCAGAATATATGAAAATCATCTTGTTAGAATATTCTCAGAATATTTTGTGGTGTCTGAGTATGGGTGACCGAGAAGCAGCCTTGGCTTTAGTCTACTAGTGGAAGCCGAATGTATTCTGCGCAATTTTTATTTCAAATTGTGCTTCCTCCTTTAAAGCGAGATAAAAGATATGATAAAAGACGTGCTTTATTGTCAATATCAGTTCCCCGCGAGGTAAATCCGATATTACGTTCCGATATTACGTTCATCTCTACAGTTTGTAAATAATTGAATATCTCAGAAACACTCTGAGTTTCTTGAAGAAATATTTCGTCGCGCTTTCTGCACAAAAAGACTCATTAGTTTCGGTATGTGCGATGTAAGGAGATGAACAGTCGAGTCATGAACTCTCGACAGCCCAGCCATCGCCACAAGGAGAACTGCCTCCAGAATTACTTCCAACGAGACAAACGTTTTTTTTTTATGAGATGTCTGACCCAAATCACGCGGGAAAGAACGGTTGTATTTATGCGAAAGTGGTGCGTGTAACCGCGGAAGACGAAAAGGAAGCAACGGTAGAAGAAAGTCACACCAGTGGGAGAAAGAGCCGGGCGTTCCCAGGATTAATAAATAGATCTAAGCAACGCGCTCCTCAGCTCCCGCGACGGCCGTGACAAATAGCGGCCATAGTCCATCTGCCACCGCGGCTAAGTTTGTTTCACGTGTGCTGACCTCGACTGACCCGACGGACATATCTCGCGTCGCCTTGCCGCGTGCGTACGCCGCGTGTATGTCAGGCTATTTCGCGCCACGGTGCAGAAGTGCGCGCTCACAGGCGCGCTCACAAAGGTTTGCATAGTCCGTGGAACTTGTCCAGCACATGTGCTTGCCTGTTGCTTGAGACTTGACCGCAACTCGACCGCCAAGTATGTGACATTGAGCCAAGGCCACCACCAACTGCACCGACGGCAAACAGACGTTTAAGCACGGCACACATCGAGAGACCGGCGCATCCTCTCTTGGGGAGACCACGTAGAATCGAACGCCGCCTCGTGTGTGTGTGTGTGTGTGTGTGTTTGTGTGTGTGTGTGTGTGTGTGTACTCGTGCACACTCGCACACTCTTCCCCTATGCTTGCTTAACCGTGAGCACAAGCCTCGCATCCCGCAGGTGAATTCGTGCGTACATGAAGGAGCCGTTCCGGATGGTTGCGTGTGCACGCGTGCAACCTTTTTAATGTCATTTAACTCGCCACCGAGAGCGCGAACCCGATGACAAACGATTCTTGATTGATTGATTCGACGGTTCGATGATTGGACGATTCATGGCGAACTATTTCCGATACAGTCATACGCGCGCGACTATACGCTGGAAAATTTTTTTTGTCGCGACAGCCGTCCGACCAGCGCGACTCCCTTTTGAAACCTTATAAAATATTCAGTTTTGTCATTTTCATTTTTTAGATAGAAGCATTCATTTAGGTAGAAATAAATATTCACTTTTTATTGATTCGGTGAGCGCTTATACACATGCACAAAATAGAAATAAACGAAATATGTGTAATTATAATTGTGTATACGGATAAACGAATTTTTGGCAGATCTGTTACGAAATTTAACGCATTCTCATGACGGTCATGACAAACCCAAATATATTTACCATGTATTTTCAGTGGTAGATATACACGACAGATGTACGGAAAGAATCTTAATGTAAAAAATTGTTATAGCATTTTGTAATCGAAAAATAGATCAACATTTTGTCGTAATTGGCTATCCTTTCATCTCATATGTGCTACTTATATTTTAGGGACTAAAAAATGTGCTATTAAAAAATTTGCTGTATTTCTAATGAAATTTTTTTTAGCAAGATAAACCTTGCTGACGATCTACATCTGTATTTCTCGATATTATATCATAATAATGTTTTCGGTTGTAGCAGCGTATTAATTTTATACTCCGCGCCTATCCAACGTAAAAATTATAATAATAATTCTTTTAAGCGCTATTATTCTCTCTCTATTTTTCTTTCTCTCGAAGTGGAGTCGCTAACCATTAGAGAGAACGAACTTCCCGATCGCACACGAAAGAATCAAGCATTATCCACATTAATAAGAGCTCGAATGGCCGAAGATGATCGCGTGAGTTTAACCGTAAATCGACTGATAAATCAATCGCGCTCCCGATCGGTTCGCCGAATGCGAGGACCGAAAGAGTTACGACGACGTGTCGTGGAATTTGCGGACGCTCTCTTGGAAATCACGAAGAAGCTTAGGATAGCCCGAAGGGCCAGACGCAGGGCCCTATTATACACCTATGCCGCCACTTAAAAGGCCGAAACCCCCCGGTTCCGAACGAAAGAACTCCGACAGAGAGTCGTGCGACCTGCGTTTTCGAGCACTTTTTGTGTCTAGGTCTGGACCGTAACGCGTTCCCTCGGACGCTCTGTCCCTCGTTAGTTCGTGCCAAGCGGATTTAGAATTAAAAAGAAACTCTGCTCTCTTGTTAGAATTCACAATAGGCCGCACGCGAGACCGTTTCTCGGCGTCTTACAGCAAAAAATTTTTCCAGCACCTGGGATTTCATGATGTTTGACGAACAGAATACAGGCCGACGAGCACGTAAAGATGTATCGTATTTTTAACTATTAGTTCGTGATAATTGGAAAAGATTTACTCCTAGAGAAGGTAATATATTTAATTACAATGAAAGTTTCATTCAAGCAGTCGTAATTAGAAATGGTCAATAATTGTCGAATTACTCGAGAATTACTTTTTTTCTTCTTCTCATTCTCCCTTCTTCTCACTCGTTTTTCTTGCCGCGCGGGTTTGCGTTGTACCTGAATACCTCTGCATGCATAACCCATAGATATTCAAATTTCGTTTTATTTAATTTATAAATTCACTTGTACGATTTTAATGCGTTTCAGTTGTCTCGGTTTTGTATCCCGATTATCCCATTTTAATTACTCGACTTGTGAAGAAGTGAATTAGAATGTTCGCAAAATATTGGAAACCAATGAACAAAGAATACGAAAACCCACATGAGTATCTCTTCATATCGAAGAAACCAGGCAACTGCAAAATCTCGACGATTGAGGTAACAGCCTAAAGCGCAATCATCGATCAAGATTAAATCTACAGAGATCGAACCGTCTTAATCGTCGTTGAAAAATCATAAACGCCAGATTTTACGAACCGCGCGGGCCAATTGGTTTCAGCTGGGGAATAGTCCCGAATTTCTATTCCGATTTCTTCCTTTTATGCCTCTCACATCGACGATATATCCCCAAAGAATCCGTTCTGATATACTCAAAGAGAAGTCGTGTATCATCCCGGCAAAAGAAATCGAGAGGCCCAATCATAGGGCGCGGCACAATAATTTAAGAAATTAACAAGGCAGTCCAATAAATCCGATGATTGACGATTCCATTTAATTCCTCAGCCAAAACGAAAGAGACCGAACGGCAGGGTTAGTTCTTTCCACGAGAATAGCCTATCAAGTATCGATCGCTAATAACTATGTCTTTTATTCGCGATTAAGTTAATTTTGATCGAGAAACGTTCATCCCTGTCTCATTTGTTTGCGAAGCAGCAGAAGAAAACCGAGTGGATCTCTCGCTCTACGATATGAGCCGGCTTACCCTCAATGATATATAAGTCGTTTTCGCAGAGATTCCTCAGGATCGCGAATCGGGCCGTGACTTTCTCGACTAGAAAGCGCGGCGAACCGAGCACGGACTTCCTGGACTTCCTAGCACCGCGGCATTCCGCGATGTCGGCGGCCGACATGCGGGGTCAAATCGGAAGCTATATCTAGAGATGGATTATGATCCGTCGATGAATGTTTAATATAAAAGAAGCCACGCATTGCTACATACTATACTGAATAATTTATTAGATTATCATTAAAATTGATTAGATTTTATTAGTTTACAAAAATATGAAAATTATAAATATTAAAATATGAAAATATATTATGAAAAATATGAAAATATATTACATATTCTTAAATCTTTAAAATATAAAATCTTTAATATTAATATAAAAATTAATATAAAAATTAATATAAATTAATATAAAATTTTAATATAAAATTTAGTTATTTTAATATAAAATTTTAATATAAAATATAAAATAAAATTTAGTTATTTTAATTTTAGTTAGTTTAATTTTAATATAAAATTTAGTTATTTAATTATTTAAAATAAAATTTAATTAATTTATATTATTCAATATAAAATCGATATTTTTGGCAGTTGCTTATTTGGAGCTTGATGCTTTCTTTTCAATTGGGCTCAGTGCACGCATATGGCTAAAGATAGACAGGCACTGAGCCCAATTCAAAGAGCCCGACCTGGGATCCTGTATATTTATTCAATCCGGTTAAGTTTGGTTTGCCTGTCTTTACCCCTCTTTTCTTTGTTTACATTTCCCCAGGCGGTCCGTCGGTGATCGATAGAAACATGCTGGCGGCACGAATAAGCTCTTTATGGTCGGAAGCAACACGACCTTGACCAGCCAGATGTCTGAGGAAACGGTTACAATAGCCTGCGGTCTGTAACCATTATGCTTCCCCAGGGTCTCATATACGCACGTGCTAGAATCGTGACCTCGGTCTTGCGTTCACATGTTGCATTTTCGTAATTTCTCAGATACTGGCACGGTCCGTATACGATTGATAAAGAAGCTAATATCCGACCGCGTCGAGCGCCCGCGTGACTGTTCTCTGGGGAAGGAAGTGAAAAAGAATGGATTCGCGCTGGCCGGCGCTTGCGAGAGAATAGCCGGGCGACAAAAAAACTGCGAATGAACTCCGCTGCCGATCCCAATAGCGACCTTCGGCTGAGATTAGTACCTGCGGATCGTTTTTGCCGAAACTGGCAGCTCTACGTGACTGTATTGTGCTGGGAATGTTACTAGACGTGAGAAATACAAAGACTGTGAAATACAAAGCGCCATATTTGTCAGCGGTCTCGAGAATAATATTCTCTGATGAATAACGACATCATATGCTTGAAAAGCGACACTAATCGCACTATTATTCACTATATAATAAGTTAATAATAACTCAAGTCATGAAAATTTGATATATAGGTCCGCGGGTAGGGTTCCGATTATAGGGGTAGGGTTATGGTCGTTCACAGGGGTTGAACCCCTATAGTTACATTGTGGTTACATTGTGATGTTATACAAAGGAGGACAGGGGGAGTTGGAACTTTTGAAGAAAAAAAAGATTGTAGTAAATGGCCCGCTGTCGGTTTATGAATATATTTGAGGACGGTGATTTGTCATACATGTTAAGTTTTGACCGAGGAGTAGGAAAAATGGCATTCCTGATTAGTAGTGGTACAGGTGGTAGTACCTGAGGCCACAAAAACCTGTGAAGCAATGCCATGAAATCTTAGTCGTTCGAGGAAGATATTCGCCTCTATTCCGCTTATTGGATAGAACATTGAATAAGACTGAATGTCTTACGGGGATATCTTAGAAGAGCAAAATATGGTTGGGATTTGTATCACAATGGAGATTTCCTGCTGCTGCGGTTCCTATATGGATATAAAGAGTCGCGACCTCTGCAGCTCTTATTAACCCCATGTCAGTCGGGGTAGAAAAATGAAAAACAGAAAGAGATGTCGATCGACATTTCGGCTGTTGTAGAAGGAACTAATAGAAATTATAGAAATCGATGATTGGAGATTACATTGCGATCACTTTGCCTCTCCACCGCTCTTGCTCGTTCTCGAAGCTATCTCAAACCTTTATCGTCGCTCGTACCCGTCAGTACAGGATGCACAACAGTACCACGCTCTATTTGTGCGCGCTTAAAGCATCGCTTAACGACGCTCTCTTCCTAGAGACAAACTGTTCGTTATCCGAGTCGAAGCGACTCTCTGAAGAAATCAGGCCGCTCTATTGTTAATTACGTGGAAGCAATTAGAATGCGTAAGCCACTAATCTGAGCGTCCGTCATTCGCTACGCGCTCAGATGTATTCGGGATCTCAAGCGAGTACGCGCAATAACCTAACATAATAATCGATCGTTAAGCAACGTATGCAAAGATGAAAATTTCCGCGAGCAATGCGAGCACGCGCGGCGAGAGAAAGAGTGAGAAGGCAGGGAGGGAAAAGGAAAGGAGAGAAACATCCGTCGATTATTATTGACCATGTTAATTTCTAATTGAGGGTACTTGAGAGGAAATGAGCTTTTAACTAAATATCTTACGCGAATAATTATACGGATATGAATACGCCCATATTTTTGTGTACGCTCACTATTAATGCTCGAGCATGAGTTTAATTCTCTGTTAATAATGTGGCATAAGACTCGAGTTTTTAATATAGGGAAAAACATACTGCAATCAATAATAATTACTGCATTTGGCGAATAATGCGTTGTGGCTTTACATGCTGTAAGTAACTGAATTAATTATCATTAACAGGCTGGGCGAATAATTACGGGACGGCTTGCGATATCGGACGACCGAGTAATATGCATTTATTATTTAAGAATAAATATATTAAAATTAAAATGAAAATCAATTTTAGCACGACAAGCGGCGAATATTACGGCTGGTAATTATATAATGCAATTTTTTTCTGTATTATGAAATTTTGCCATAAAAATAAAAATAAATATTAAAAATTCTTTTTATCTTTGTCTGAATTAAATAAGAATTAAATAAGAAAAATTAAGCGTACTCGAACGCGCTTACGTATTTGTCAGTATCTCTGGGAAATTTAGATGAACGAGACGTGAGCGTGTGCGTCGTGTTTGGGTCGAACAAGAAGTAGGTGAAGGGTCGTTCTCAAGGAGCAATGCGATTGAGCAACATATTTAACGAGGTGTGCCGGGACAATTATTATTACGGCACACCTGATCCTTGTTAAATACGGCGGCTCGCGGTTGAACAACAATATCAACGCTTATATAGTTTATTATGCGTCATGTGAACGCATAATAGACTAATAATATACGCGTTGATGACTCTCGTCATACGTACGTATGCGTACGTTCTGCCCACTTGATTAGGCTCGATCGGGTCACAGGTTGCGACAGGTACAACGTCTGGAACGTGAACGGGCGGCTCCCGATAAGTCTGACTCACCAGAAAGCATCGGTCAACCGTGTTGTATTTAACTTTCCACCTTGACAAATGCCTTTCTATCCTTGGACATAAAAACAGCTTTGTATATGTATATAATAAAGATGTGTATATGAGAAAGAGAGAGGGGAGAGGGAGGAAGCAGCGATATAAAAATATGCACTCGCGAAATTCCGCGTATTGCTCACACAAGCGTGCCTTCTTTCTTTCTATTTTTGATCCCTAGCTAAGAGATAATGTGAGGCAGCTTGCCTTTGGTGGGTCGCTGCTAAAATATAATCTATTAATTTTTTTTATTCCAAGAATCGGCCGCCTAGGTAAGATCGAAAGAGATAATGTCGAGCGAGCAACGGTAGCGAGTGTTTCACGACGTTTCCTTCATTTTTTAAATTCTGTGCTCGATTACGTTATCGTGAAACTCAATATCTTTGAATAAACTAATTATATCTTTTATTAAACCACCATAATTTATGGGAATTCGTCCGAGATCAATTGAGTGACGCAACGAGACAAAAACGTAATTAGAGAAAATGAAATTAATTCTTGGACGTTTAATGTGTAATAAAACGTTTCGCAAATAAATCAAGTGGGGCGATGTAAATGAAATTTGTAATAAGTAAGATGATTTATGACGAGCGGATTGCGTATTATCTCACGAATGCGATATTTTACGACGAATTTTCACGAGTGCGAGCATGTTTTCACGATGTTAAATAAATGACAATGAGCGAAGCAAACGAAACGACGTGATATTCGTACCTTATTGTTGATTTCCTTATTTAAAAACAATTTTTCTGGGTGTAAAAGTGAGAGGGATATAAAAATAAAAACTTGTTATTAGTAACTATTAGTAATATTCGCTTGTTATTAATATCTGCTTGTTATTAATTAAGCCACCGATAAAATATGCTTTTTATTTTTTATGTATTTTTACCTCAGTAGAATATAAACTAATTATACCTTTCATTAAACCACCATAATTTATTGGAATTTGTCCGAGATCAATTGAGTGACGCAACGAGACAAAAACGTAATTAGAGAAAATGAAATTAATTCTTGGACGTTTAATGTGTAATAAAACGTTTCGCAAATAAATCAAGTGGGGCGATGTAAATGAAATTTGTAATAAGTAAGATGATTTATGACGAGCGGATTGCGTATTATCTCACGAATGCGATATTTTACGACGAATTTTCACGAGTGCGAGCATGTTTTCACGATGTTAAATAAATGACAATAAGCGAA
>NW_022639564.1:976345-976662 GCF_010583005.1 Odontomachus brunneus
TATTGTTGATTTCCTTATTTAAAAACAATTTTTCTGGGTGTAAAAGAGAGAGGGATATAAAAATAAAAACTTGTTATTAGTAACTATTAGTAATATTCGCTTGTTATTAATATCTGCTTGTTATTAATTAAGCCACCGATAAAATATGCTTTTTATTTTTTACGTATTTTTATTTCAGTAGATTATAAACTAATTATACCTTTCATTAAACTACCATAATTTATGGGAATTTGTCCGAGATCAATTGAGTGACGCAACGAGACAAAAACGTAATTAGAGAAAATGAAATTAATTCTTGGACGTTTAATGTGTACTAA
>NW_022639564.1:976742-976962 GCF_010583005.1 Odontomachus brunneus
GTCTAGTGTGTCCTAGACCGGTATCTTTCCATTCCCCCTGACATCTAAGTCTATAAGCCGTTCTCCTGGCTTGGTATTTTATCAGGTGACCGAGAGGTGGGCAACAGAGAGCTACTTCCAGCGCCTCCGTCGGGGTGGTTCTCATGGTGCGTGTCACAGCCCTCAGATAACTACCCTAAAGGCTTTTTAGCAGGTTCCTGGCCCCCACCCTCTCCATTCT
>NW_022639564.1:977054-977275 GCF_010583005.1 Odontomachus brunneus
AGTCTGGATATCTCCGGAGAACTTTCAACGCTCCCGCAGAACTTCCTCCAGCTCCTCCTCTTTGACATTGTGATTTCTTTGCTATATCGCCGTTGGGAGCTCCTGAAAGCTGCCCAATCAGTTTCTGCTTTTGACTTCCTATTGAAAAGCCTTCTTGTCTCAACCCTGAGTTTAATAAGCTCATTGTTCCACCATGGGATCTTAGTTGAGACTTGTTTCTG
>NW_022639564.1:977285-977380 GCF_010583005.1 Odontomachus brunneus
ACATTACTCTTCTACAAGCCCACATGGTGGTATAAAACTTTCTTCTCTTGTCCTCGAGGTTTGGCAGCCAGCTCAGTTTAGCATCCAGGATCACT
>NW_022639564.1:977390-977592 GCF_010583005.1 Odontomachus brunneus
CACGAGTGCGAGCATGTTTTCACGATGTTAAATAAATGACAATAAGAGAAGCAAACAAAACGACGTGATATTCGTATCTTATTGTTGATTTCCTTATTTAAAAACAATTTTTCTAGGTGTAAAAGAGAGAGGGATATAAAAATAAAAACTTGTTATTAGTAACTATTAGTAATATTCGCTTGTTATTAATATCTGCTTGTTA
>NW_022639564.1:977602-977717 GCF_010583005.1 Odontomachus brunneus
AAAATTTTTTCTGGCAATAATGGCCTCGTCATCCGCGTAGCCATATACCAGGAATCCTGCTTCTCTTAATTCAGCCAGAAGGTCATCGACCACTAGACACCACAGCAGGGGAGAG
>NW_022639564.1:977727-978736 GCF_010583005.1 Odontomachus brunneus
AGAGGTTAAGAAATTTGTAATAAGTAAGATAATTTATGACGAGCGGATTGCGTATTATCTCACGAATGTGATATTTTACGACGAATTTTCACGAGTGCGAGTGTTTTCACGATGTTAAATAAATGACAATGAGCGAAGCAAACGAAACGACGTGATATTCGTATTTGATTGTCGATTTCCTTATTTAAAACAATTTTTCTGGGTGTAAAAGGGAGAGTGATATAAAAATAAAAACTTGTTATTAATAACTATTGGTAATATACGCTTGTTATTAATATCTGCTCGTTATTAATTAAGCCACCGATAAAATATGCTTTTTATTTTTTACGTATTTTTACCTCAGTAGAATATAAACTAATTTAACCTTTCATTAAACCACCATAATTTATGGGAATTTATCCGAGATCAATTGAGTGACGCAACGAGACAAAAACGTAATCAGAGAAAATGAAATTAATTCTTGGACATTTAATGTGTACTAACGTTTCGCAAATAAATCAAGTGGGGCGGTGTAATTAAAATTTGTATCTTTCCATTCCCCCTGACATCTAAGTCTATAAGCCGTACTCCTGGCTTGGTATTTTATCAGGTGACCGAGAGGTGGGCAACAGAGAGCTACTTCCAGCGCCTCCATCAGGGTGGTTCTCATGGTGCCTGTCACAGCCCTCAGATAACTACCCTGAAGGTTTTTTAGCAGGTTCCTGGCCCCCACCCTCTCCATTCTCGGCCACCATACTACCGCTGCATAGGTTAGTCTTGGGAGCAACACCGTCCTATACAGCCAAAGGGCAGCCCTGGGTTGAAGCCCCCAGTTTCTACCCATTACTCTTCTACAAGCCCACATGGTAGTATAGAACTTTCTTCTCTTGTCCTCGAGGTTTGGCAGCCAGCTCAGTTTAGCATCCAGGATCACTCCAAGATACTTCACCGAGCTTGTGTAAGTTATTTCCCTGCCCCAGAGCTTTAGTGGCTGTATGTGTTCGGGTTTGTATTTCCTGGTGAAGACCGC
>NW_022639564.1:978867-979125 GCF_010583005.1 Odontomachus brunneus
CCCAGGCTTACGGTTAGACTTCTGCCCGTTAGCATGCTTTGTGTCCAGTCCACGATCGCCTCTGGGATCTTGTTTCTGTACATTGCCTCTTTGATAGACATGTTAGAGGTGCTATCAAAAGCTCCTTCTATGTCTATAAAGACTCCTATGGCGTATCCCTTGCCTTCCAGCTCTCCCTCAACTCCGCTTACAAGGTGATGTAGGGCAGCCTCGGTCGACCTGCCCTCCCTATAAGCGTATTGAGTTGTGGTCAGTGGA
>NW_022639564.1:979684-979826 GCF_010583005.1 Odontomachus brunneus
TATCTCCGGAGAACTTTCAACGCTCCCGCAGAACTTCCTCCAGCTCCTCTTCTATGACATTGTGATTTCTTTACTATATCGCCGTTGGGAGCTCCTGGGAGCTGCCCAATCAGTTTCTGCTTTTGACTTCCTTGCCCTATAA
>NW_022639564.1:979836-980215 GCF_010583005.1 Odontomachus brunneus
TAAAAAATTTGTAATAAGTAAGATAATTTATGACGAGCGGATTGCGTATTATCTCACGAATGCGATATTTTACGACGAATTTTCACGAGTGCGAGCATGTTTTCACGATGTTAAATAAATGACAATAAGCGAAGCAAACGAAACGACGTGATATTCGTATTTGATTGTCGATTTCCTTATTTAAAAACAATTTTTCTGGGTGTAAAAGGGAGAGGGATATAAAAATAAAAACTTGTTATTAATAACTGCCTGTTAGTAATATTTGCTTATTATTATTATCTGCTTGTTATTAATTAAGCCACCGATAAAATATGCTTTTTATTTTTTACGTATTTTTACCTCAGTAGAATATAAACTAATTATACCTTTCATTAAACCA
>NW_022639564.1:980643-982141 GCF_010583005.1 Odontomachus brunneus
CTGGGTGTAAAAGAGAGAGGGATATAAAAATAAAAACTTGTTATTAATAACTATTAGTAATATTCGCTTGTTATTAATATCTGCTTGTTATTAATTAAGCCACCGATAAAATATTTTTTTTTTTTTTTACGTATTTTTACCTCAGTAGATTATAAACTAATTATACCTTTCATTAAACCACCATAATTTATGGGAATTTGTCCGAGATTAATTGAGTGACGCAACGAGACAAAAACGTAATTAGAGAAAATGAAATTAATTCTTGGACGTTTAATGTGTACTAACGTTTCGCAAATAAATCAAGTGGGGCGATGTAAATAAAATTTGTAATAAGTAAGATAATTTATGACGAGCGGATTGCGTATTATCTCACGAATGCGACGAATTTTCGACGATTTTACGACGAATTTTCACGAGTGCGAGTGTTTTCACGATGTTAAATAAATGACAATGAGCGAAGCCAACGAAACGACGTGATATTCGTATTTGATTGTCGATTTCCTTATTTAAAAACAATTTTTCTGGGTGTAAAAGAGAGAGGGATATAAAAATAAAAACTTGTTATTAATAACTATTAGTAATATTCGCTTGTTATTAATATCTGCTTGTTATTAATTAAGCCACCGATAAAATATGCTTTTTATTTTTTACGTATTTTTACCTCAGTAGAATATAAACTAATTATACCTTTCATTAAACCACCATAATTTATGGGAATTTGTCCGAGATAAATTGAGTGACGCAACGAGACAAAAACGTAATTAGAGAAAATGAAATTAATTCTTGGACGTTTAATGTGTACTAACGTTTTGCAATAAATCAAGTGGGGCGATGTAAATAAAATTAGTAATAAGTAAGATAATTTATGACGAGCGGATTGCGTATTATCTCACGAATGTGATATTTTACGACGAATTTTCACGAGTGCGAGTGTTTTCACGATGTTAAATAAATGACAATGAGCGAAGCAAACGAAACGACGTGATATTCGTATTTGATTGTCGATTTCCTTATTTAAAACAATTTTTCTGGGTGTAAAAGGGAGAGTGATATAAAAATAAAAACTTGTTATTAATAACTATTGGTAATATACGCTTGTTATTAATATCTGCTCGTTATTAATTAAGCCACCGATAAAATATGCTTTTTATTTTTTACGTATTTTTACCTCAGTAGAATATAAACTAATTATACCTTTCATTAAACCACCATAATTTATGGGAATTTGTCCGAGATAAATTGAGTGACGCAACGAGACAAAAACGTAATTAGAGAAAATGAAATTAATTCTTGGACGTTTAATGTGTACTAACGTTTCGCAAATAAATCAAGTGGGGCGATGTAAATAAAATTTGTAATAAGTAAGATAATAGAAAGATAAGATAAGATAATAAAAGAGAGAGGGATATAAAAATAAAAACTTGTTATTAATAACTATTAGTAATATTCGCTTGTTATTAATATCTGCTTGTTATTAATTAAGCCACCGATAAAATAT
>NW_022639564.1:982423-983415 GCF_010583005.1 Odontomachus brunneus
GCCCCCCTGCGGGCAGCCCCCAGCCGGACTCCCCCCAACTGAATTTTCACCCAGGCTTACGGTTAGACTTCTGCCCGTTAGCATGCTTTGTGTCTAGTCCACGATCGCCTCTGGGATCTTTTTTCTGTACATTGCCTCTTTGATAGACTTGTTATAGGTGCTATCAAAAGCTCCTTCTATGTCTATAAAGACTCCTATGGCGTATCCCTTGCCTTCCAGCTGTCCCTCAACTCCGCTTACAAGGTAATGTAGGGCAGTCTCGGTCGACCTGCCCTCCCTATAAGCGTATTGAGTTGTGGTCAGTGGACAAGAGACCAAGGGTTCTGTCTTCAGGTATCTGTCTACCAGCCTCTCCACTGTTTTTAAAATAAATGATGTAGGGCTGATCGGCCTGTAATCCTTGGCCAAGATATGACCGTTTCTGCCTGGTTTAGGGATAAAGACTACCCTCGTCTCCCTCCAGGTTTGTGGTACATATCTCAGGGCTATACTAGCCCTGAGTACTTTTATTAGTGGACCTGTCAGCACCTCCATTCCCTCCCTTAGGAGTGCCGGGTAAATGCCGTCCGGTCCCGGTACCTTATAAGGCTCAAAGGTTTCTATTGCCCATTTGACCCCGCTCGGTTGTACGATTCTGGCCGCGAGGGACCATTCTTTGGTCACACGAGGTTCCCTTGATTGTTCGTCGTCTCTGTTGCCCTGAATCGTGACATCCTCTCCCGGAATCCCGGAAAGTGAGTGGACATCAAGTGTCTCAGTGTCTCCTCCGTTGATTCAGTGTATCTTCCATCCGGGAGCTTTAGACATCCCAGTTGAGGTGAATTGTCTTTGCTGAGGATTTTGTTGAGTCTGGATATCTCCGGAGAACTTTCAACGCTCCCGCAGAACTTCCTCCAGCTCCTCCTCTTTGACATTGTGATTTCTTTGCTATATCGCCGTTGGGAGCTCCTGAAAGCTGCCCAATCAGTTTCTGCTTTTGACTTCCTTGCCCA
>NW_022639564.1:983425-1016808 GCF_010583005.1 Odontomachus brunneus
AAACGTAATTAGAGAAAATGAAATTAATTCTTGGACGTTTAATGTGTACTAACGTTTCGCAAATAAATCAAGTGGGGCGATGTAAATAGAATTTGTAATAAGTAAGATAATTAATGACGAGCGGATTGCGTATTATCTCACGAATGTGATATTTTACGACGAATTTTCACGAGTGCGAGTGTTTTCACGATGTTAAATAAATGACAATGAGCGAAGCAAACGAAACGACGTGATATTCGTATTTGATTGTCGATTTCCTTATTTAAAAACAATTTTTCTGGGTGTAAAAGGGAGAGGGATATAAAAATAAAAACTTGTTATTAATAACTGCCTGTTAGTAATATTCGCTTGTTATTATTATCTGCTTGTTATTAATTAAGCCACCGATAAAATATGCTTTTTATTATTTACGTATTTTTACCTCAGTAGAATATAAACTAATTATACCTTTCATTAAACCACCATAATTTATGGGAATTTGTCCGAGATAAATTGAGTGACGCAACGAGACAAAAACGTAATTAGAGAAAATGAAATTAATTCTTGGACGTTTAATGTGTACTAACGTTTCGCAAATAAATCAAGTGGGGCGATGTAAATAAAATTTGTAATAAGTAAGATAATTTATGACGAGCGGATTGCGTATTATCTCACGAATGCGATATTTTATGACGAATTTTCACGAATGCGAGCATGTTTTCACGATGTTAAATAAATGACAATAAGCGAAGCAAACGAAACGACGTGATATTCGTATTTGATTGTCGATTTCCTTATTTAAAAACAATTTTTCTGGGTGTAAAAGGGAGAGGGATATAAAAATAAAAACTTGTTATTAATAACTGCCTGTTAGTAATATTCGCTTGTTATTATTATCTGCTTGTTATTAATTAAGCCACCGATAAAATATGCTTTTTATTATTTACGTATTTTTACCTCAGTAGAATATAAACTAATTATACCTTTCATTAAACCACCATAATTTATGGGAATTTGTCCGAGATAAATTGAGTGACGCAACGAGACAAAAACGTAATTAGAGAAAATGAAATTAATTCTTGGACGTTTAATGTGTACTAACGTTTCGCAAATAAATCAAGTGGGGCGATGTAAATAAAATTTGTAATAAGTAAGATAATTTATGACGAGCGGATTGCGTATTATCTCACGAATGTGATATTTTACGACGAATTTTCACGAGTGCGAGTGTTTTCACGATGTTAAATAAATGACAATGAGCGAAGCAAACGAAACGACGTGATATTCGTATTTGATTGTCGATTTCCTTATTTAAAACAATTTTTCTGGGTGTAAAAGGGAGAGTGATATAAAAATAAAAACTTGTTATTAATAACTATTGGTAATATACGCTTGTTATTAATATCTGCTCGTTATTAATTAAGCCACCGATAAAATATGCTTTTTATTTTTTACGTATTTTTACCTCAGTAGAATATAAACTAATTTAACCTTTCACTAAACCGCCATAATTTATGGGAATTTATCCGAGATCAATTGAGTGACGCAACGAGACAAAAACGTAATTAGAGAAAATGAAATTAATTCTTGGACGTTTAATGTGTACTAACGTTTCGCAAATAAATCAAGTGGGGCGATGTAAATAAAATTTGTAATAAGTAAGATAATTTATGACGAGCGGATTGCGTATTATCTCACGAATGTGATATTTTACGACGAATTTTCACGAGTGCGAGTGTTTTCACGATGTTAAATAAATGACAATGAGCGAAGCAAACGAAACGACGTGATATTCGTATTTGATTGTCGATTTCCTTATTTAAAAAAATTTTTCTGGGTGTAAAAGGGAGAGTGATATAAAAATAAAAACTTGTTATTAATAACTATTGGTAATATACGCTTGTTATTAATATCTGCTCGTTATTAATTAAGCCACCGATAAAATATGCTTTTTATTTTTTACGTATTTTTACCTCAGTAGAATATAAACTAATTATACCTTTCATTAAACCACCATAATTTATGGGAATTTGTCCGAGATAAATTGAGTGACGCAACGAGACAAAAACGTAATTAGAGAAAATGAAATTAATTCTTGGACGTTTAATGTGTACTAACGTTTCGCAAATAAATCAAGTGGGGCGATGTAAATAAAATTTGTAATAAGTAAGATAATTTATGACGAGCGGATTGCGTATTATCTCACGAATGTGATATTTTACGACGAATTTTCACGAGTGCGAGTGTTTTCACGATGTTAAATAAATGACAATGAGCGAAGCAAACGAAACGACGTGATATTCGTATTTGATTGTTGATTTCCTTATTTAAAAACAATTTTGCTGGGTGTAAAAGAGAGAGGGATATAAAAATAAAAACTTGTTATTAATAACTATTAGTAATATTCGCTTGTTATTAATATCTGCTTGTAATTAATTAAGCCACCGATAAAATATGCTTTTTATTTTTTACGTATTTTTACCTCAGTAGAATATAAACTAATTTAACCTTTCATTAAACCGCCATAATTTATAGGAATTTATCCGAGATAAATTGAGTGACGCAACGAGACAGAAACGTAATTAGAGAAAATGAAATTAATTCTTGGACGTTTAATGTGTACTAACGTTTCGCAAATAAATCAAGTGGGGCGATGTAAATAAAATTTGTAATAAGTAAGATAATTTATGACGAGCGGATTGCGTATTATCTCACGAATGCGATATTTTACGACGAATTTTCACGAGTGCGAGCATGTTTTCACGATGTTAAATAAATGACAATGAACGAAGCAAACGAAACGGCGTGATATTCGTATTTCATTGTCGATTTCCTTATTTAAAAACAATTTTTCTGCGTGTAAAAGAGAGGGATATAAATATAAAAACTTGTTATTAATAACTGCCTGTTAGTAATATTCGCTTGTTATTAATATCTGCTTGTTATTAATAGCCACCAATAAAATATGCTTTTTATTTTTTATGTATTTTTACCTCAGTAGAATCTCTTCTCTAGAACGGATAAAGCTACTAAAATCACATGAAGTGATACACCGCGTAAAAATTGATATGGAAAATGAAGGTAAATAAAAAGGTCTCCATGACGTTATTATGTCGCTCATTTTCCTGCCCTTTGTCGTGCCATAACATGTTTAAATATCCCGCATATAAAAACGAAAAATTAAATATATCTGAAAAATTATAATTACCATCAATTCACTAAAATTCACTAAAATTCACGTTTGTTTTATTAAATATCTACTTTTTTTTTAAATGAAATTGATATTTAACTATAAGTAAACACTAAAAAAAAAATAATAATATATCATCTCTTCAAATCCGCGCACTATGAGAAGATTATCATTTGTCCTGATGATTGTGTATGCACACGTCGATCTCATCCAAAATTTAATTTTAAATTTTCATTTTAATTTTAAATTTTAAATTTAATTTTAAATTTCAAACTTCAAAATATACGAAATTTTCGTAAATTACACAACACGTAATCTAGTTTGACGCATTTCGTGCTCTTTCTTAATTTCATTTGAACGATTATCAGACACTTTGTAAAAAGTCGCCCATGTAACTTCATCGTTGAGACGTACGCGACGAATGTGCGCGTTATGCACTATTTACATCTATCCTTTTTTGCACGCGGAATTGCGCAACCGTCACGCGCATCAGCACGCATGCACGATATGCATACAGTCAGATATTAATAATAACGTATTCACACGGCCATTACATGCGTCTAAAAAGTCCGCGTAGCTTCCTCCCCGTGCTTCAAGAAGGTTAGTACAAGTGTATCCTTTGTCAACGACAGCCATAAATATACCAAATGAAATACAGTTGGAGTAATAGCCGTTGTTAATAAGTTGAGCGCGCCTCATGGTCCGGATCAATAATCAAATATTTAAGCATGTACAGTCGCGTGATTACGCAACTTATATATTCGGAGACTGAGATAATATCCGCGGAAAATTATAACCAGTGAAATTAAATTTATTTCGTTTAAACGTATAGCTCTCTTGCGTCGATTTGGAAATACATTTCTCCAACGATATATTTATACGCGGACGTGTTAACATTGCACACAATAGACTAATTATGAATGTGACCGTGGAGATTCTTTCAATATCATCATCGGTTCATTTTCGACATATTTGAATATAATTATACGTGAATAAATTGTAAGTTTTTGTATCGCTTTTTCCCTCTTTCTTTTCTCTCCCTTTCCCTTCCTCTCTCTCTCTCTTTCTCTCTCTCTTTCTCTTTGTCTTCTCTTTATTGAGTATCATGATTATCGAGTGAAGTGACAATGTCTATTTGAGTCTCTTAAAGACTATATTGAATCACTTGAATAATAATGAAAATAATGAGTTTTTTATGATTAACCTTGACTCTTCGGTGATTCTTTCAAAGAGCTTCTCGTGGAATGATGTATCCGTTAAAGTTGACATCCGCCGTCACGCATAATGGTAACAAGGACACACAGCGCTGTCATACCATATTACGACATTTCCTCCACGTAAGTGTGCGCACGGGTCACCTTGAGCGATATCAAGTACAATGAACGTAAAAAAAAAAAGAAAAAAAAAATTACATAAGACGCCCTGACGGGGCACGGTAAATGTGCTATTGTCTTCAGCGACCTTTCACGGATGGGAAAAATTGCAACGATTGCAGTCGCGCGCGAGGACGTGCCACCCGAAGATATTGCGATGCGCGTCACCTCTCGCAAGACGGGTCGACTCGCGTGATCTAACCGTGGATTCTCGACTGGAATGTTGTCAAAATGAGAAAAATAACAGCGCATTTCTTGCGCCGACCTGAAAATTCACCGATCAGAGAAATGAAAGTCGGACTCGATGTCACCTTTCGGCGCCTACTCGGATGGCGCCTCACGTCGAACCGCGTCTGGGTCATCTGCCGTCTTATCTCGTTTCGACGTTAGTATAATTCGTCCGACGGCAATTCAAAATTCTAATCTGCATACTATCTAATTTCTAATCTAACTTGCATACTATCCTGAATGAAGCGATTATATTCACGAAACTTTCGAAATCGATCGTCTTCAAACATCCGCGAGAATAACACATAGACGACAGGTTCGACAGGTTATTAAGCTCTCTATGCTTCCCATTTATTATCATGTATTATTATATTATATTATTATTATATTATTATCATGTATTATCATGTATTATATTGTAATTATTATATTATAATTCTCTACACAGATATGAAATTTATAGAATATTATAGCTTTTCTTCATAGAAATTCTTTCCAACTTTGCAATTAAAATTTGTTAACAGAGTGCAGAAATGTACTGTCAGTAGAATTTATCTTGCTGGGAACGTAATATAAATTTTGTAAACGTCGATTTCAGCTCCTTAAATATAAATAGCAATATAAATCGGAAAGATAATAAGTTAAGACAGAGCACCGATATATGTTACTCAGAGTTACAAAATTCTAATTATAAAATTCTAAAATGTAATTTTTACTATAAAATCTTCCCTTTTTGCACAGGGTCGTTTGAGTAATATTTTCTTTGCGCCTATAGATTCCTAACGTTGCTAAATACATAAAGGATTTTTCGATTATTTAAAATAGCAAATTGCAGAAGAGCAAAGACAGCCAAAAGACAAACATCCGCGAGAATAACACGTAGACGACAGGTTCGACAGATTATAAAGCTCTCTATGCTCGGCAGACGACTCAGACGCGGCTCGACGCGAGGAATGACCCATCTTACGAGATACATCGCGCGTTAGAATTCGATCTTTATCGTAATTTCTTAAAACATAAACTTAATAAACATCTTTAAACATATTTTCCGCAAAATTTATATTTTTCGTAAATTTTTAATAAGCGGTGCACCACGTCGTATTCTTGAAATTTATTCGCATTTGTTGCGAATAAATTAGAAAACGTGGAATATGGATAGTCACGTATAGTCTGAAAAAAATTCTTAAGAAATATTTACTTACCTGGTACTTATAATTAGCGCCAACTCTTCAGATGCAGTATGAGATTAGATGCTGTATCGGTTATATGTAAATAAAGTGGAAACGGGGAGTTACATACACATTTCACATGCTCCAAATATTTTTTCTACAAACAGGCTCTCTTTACTTACATACAATTTAATACTTGGTTCTTTGTTGGGCCGTCATCGCATAAGATTTCGCATTTTGCACTCGCAACGTTGAAAAAAGGAAAAAAATAATATATGGTTATTGCGATCTTTATGAATTTTTTGTTGTTTAGCTAACAAGATCGCAATAACCATTATACTATTTTTATACAAATTTTTGAAAAACAATAATCTCGCGATAGCCTCTGTATCGTCGATGTACGAATTATAAACGATTTTTATACGATTACGAGTTCTGATAACAATAATTTCTCGAGATAATCACAATTTTGATTGACTGGACTTTTAATGCTTTCACGTGTAAGCGCCCAATAAGTTTTCAATGTTCAATTATGACAGGCTTGGATAGTAATAATAGTTTGGCAAAAAAGAGTGCTACCCGCTCGCATTTGTGTATGCCGTCATTATCTACTTAACCGTGCTTGACCACGTGTGTAAAGTCTGTCGCGTAACCCGTCATACTGCTCTGTGTGTTGGTGCAACATGCTGAACGCTCTTAAGAGGACTGGAGGGTCAGATTGCCTGAAAATCGTGCTTGTTCTTTCACAATTTTTTATGACAAACTGAATGAATATACGAAAGTGTTATTTTAACGTGCATTTATACAACATATAAAGAGAAGAAAAATATAATTTTGATGATCAAATACTCAATATAAGTGTATGGTACATGTAGTTAAAATATATTTCGTTTTTCTTTTCAAGGTCGTCATTTTGCAGTAATATCTTGACTCTCGGTGGTTCAATTAAGCTGAATTTTAGATAGAAAATTTCTGTAAGCTTGTTGTTATCGTGTGAACCACTAACAAACTCGTGAAAATATTTAATTTTGAAATATTAATTTTTTTTATTATAAAAGAACTGAAAATTTAATAATATTTTATTAAGATATTATATTTGCAATTTTGTTAACTTTTACTCAATTTCTATTATAGTGGTTCACACGATACAAGCTTACGGAAATTTTCTACGTGTATAAATACATGTCAAAATAACACTTTTATATTTATTATATATATTTATTCAATTTGTCATAAAAAATTATAAAAAAACAAGCACGATTTTCAGGCAATCTGATCCTCCAGTCTTCTTAAGTAAACACATTTGAAACTTATAATAATTTAAATTTAAATTTAATTTTTTTAATTTCATATTTTATTGTAGCGTCTTAGGGATACATCGTAGAGCCATAATAAATACAGTTATCTATACACATATATATATATATATATATATATATATATATATATATATATATCCGTCCGCTTCCTGCTCTCAACTCTCTATATTTATTGGATAAAATTCGAGGTTCCCTATACTCGTTTGCTATCCCTATACTTCCCGTCAATCGCCGAATAATTTCTTTAAATACCATCGAGAGGAGGACCTAGAACTTCTCCTCTCGATGGTATTTAAAGAGATTATTCTCGCGTTACTTTCTCGTAGCGCTCGCCCGTACTTGTGCTCGTGTGCGCTCATTGCCTCCACAAGTACGTGTGTATAGTGTTTAGTACGGCCTACGGCGTACACGCACCTGCATATATATATATATATATATATATATATATATATATATTCACATATATATCTATCTATATATACTTACCTATATATCTATATATACTCACATATATATATATATATATATATATATATATATATATATCTATCTACATATATATATATATATATATATATATATATATATATATATATATATATCATACATATCACACATATATCATACATATCATATATATCTATACATATCATATACATACATATCTATACATATCATATATATCTACACATATATATCATATTACATATCATACGAGGACACGCTCTCACACACGGACGCATGAATTTTTTCCCTCTCTTATCTCTTTGTATGCACATGTATATGCACATATGTATCGCGCGCCAAGCAGTGCGCGCTTTTTCCGCGATTGCGCAACGTAGCGCATCTCTCGCGAGCTCTTCCTGAATATATCTGACGTAACTCTTATATATCCGCGCGTGTCTGTGCTCTCTGCCTTGTTACATCGCATGTATGTAATACACAAACGAGAAGAGGATTTACCGAGCCATCATCCGGATAACTGTGCACGCCCCGTGGATACGTAGACCGCTCTCCACCCGCGCGTACCTTCCCTCGTTCCCCTCTTCCTCTTACCGCTCCCTCCCTTTCTCCCCCTGTTCTCCTTCCCGCACGTGCGCGCCCTCAACTTTCTTTCTTTCTCCTCATCGTCGGATGCTGAACTCGAAACGATTATCAACGGCAGCGATCTCGATAACACGTCCCTTCGAGCTGACTCTCGTAGAGTAATTCGGAACGCGCCACGAAAGATGATCCCTCGTGATTGTTCCTGGATATATAGTGGATTTCTGTACCGCGGCGCGTGCTTAGTAATTCTTCGGAAGAAGGGTGGAAAATGTTCGCAAAATTCCAAGACGAGGGAACACTTATGCTCGAAATCGTGTGAGAGCGAAAGGAGAGAGATAGAGTTGACGTGTACGACCTTGCGAAAAGCAAACGAGCGAAACGCACCCAAGCGCACGAGGGTCCTTCCATCCCAATGTTCTATATATATTTCTAATATCTGTCTTCTGTTTACATATCACGCGCCTTCCTAAAGTACTTATCACACATAGGAGATAGACGTAAATTCACGTTACCAAACGTAAACTAATATGCAAATCGAATTACAGTTGAAGATTCACTCCTGGAGCAAGTATAAATGGCACTTGTGTCACACATTCAGGCAATTTATCGAGCGGTTGCCAACTGAGAAACGCAACATCTTCTCTTACTTCCTACTTATCGCAAAATCCAGGATTTATTCGATGTTATTACGGTTTCTGATGCAAACAATGCCGAAAGTAACGCCGCGAATCCCGGGAAATTTCTTGCGCTCAACATAATCTCGCACGCAAATGCTCGTAATAATACATCGCGAGCCGCGACGGGTGTGTGCTCGACATTGATTTGATATTCGTAGATTAACGGCGTGCCTCCGAGTCGCGCAGAAAAACCGCAGCCACGCTTCTTCTATCGCTTTGCGCCGGGAGTGCACGCGATAAATCGTCTCTCGGCCGCGTACCGGAACGTTAGATCTAATATTGATGATTAATCGCCGCTTGTGACCGGCACTCGCGCTCGGAAGGGAATGTTCCGTCCCATCAAAATAGAGGAGCGCCCCAGCATCTAGTTAACGTTATCGTCGCAATCATAACGTTCGACGTCGTACATTGTAACGCTGATCGTTGCGCTCTGTCGGATTTTTCCTTCCTCGATTAGGTGGGCAGATAAATGCAAGAAAGTCAGTCGCGGATTCAGCGAACACCGGGCCCCAAACGCACGCGACGGAAAATTGAAAAACGCGTCTCTCTCTCTCTCTCAAATAGCGTCGAAATAATCTGGTAACGCCGACGTGTTAGGTATTATTGCAAGAACGATAAACAAGGAACGGTGTGTAATTGATTATTTTTTAAAATATAAAAACGTCAGTGTGAAAGCATTGTGAAATCGCAATGGGCTGAATAATTTTTGTTCCAATACAATTTTTTGCGCTCCGTTTATTACTATTGCAACATTAACTATTATCGCATAATTATGTTTTGTCTAGGATATAAGTTCGAAATATTTCCTAATATAAATAATATAGGCTATATTTTTGCTGATACTTTGTTTGCCAATGTTATTGCCAATGTTATATTATAGATAGAGCGGTATACGTAGAACATTTTTTAACAATAATTTCAAAATTTTAATTGATTATTATCCGTATTCATATTGTATTGTTCATTTATATATTATGTTGTTCACATTTCGAAAACTTGGTGCTTTAACTGTAATTATTTTTCTTATAATATATTAAATAGAGCTACAGTTTTCGTGTAGTCACGTACCGTTTAAACTGTATAATTGAAACAAACGAAGTACACGATGCTAATTAATATTTATCACGTCACATGTCTCGGCGATTTGCTCGTTTTCTCGCATCGCGGTCGCGACCTCGGAAACCGCGGCGGATCGGCAGGCTCGTTGAGAAATCGTCTGTTAGAAAATGCGCATTTACGAGCCCCAACTCAAAGGAGGGAGAGTTGCCTATCGCAATGCTCATTCCAAATAATCTGCCGGGCATTGTCGGATCCGCGAGATCGATCGTAACGAGCGCTTCCTTATTGCGGAGGGCTCCGTCCGCCGACACGTAAGTCGGGCTTTGCATACCTGGCCGATAGGGAAGATCGTTTCTGTCGGAAGGGCGTGGGCATTCCGCACCGTACCGCGCGGTCTATCGTTTTTTTTCCGTCTGCTATTCCTGACAGGAAATGAAAACACAGTTAGCCTTTGACGAGGCGCTCGTCTGGCTTGGAATTGAAATTGAGATCAGTTGAAAGTATACATCAAATAAAGGTAGGATTAAAATAAGCCTCCCCGAGCTTTCTAAGCTTAATAAGGTTCATAAAACCTTATAAAATTTAAATTTGAGATATTAAGACAAGTCAAAATGAGTCTGTTAAAAATTCATTAAAATCACTACATATATATAAAATACGCATATTTAAATATTAATTTATTTCATTTTATTATTTGTGCATATCTAATTGCAATGCACAAAAATGATTAATCAAAAAATTTGTTAAATAATGTGGATCAAAAATATTGCAGATCAACCGGACTGCATGCTTATTCTACTTAGGAACACTGATCGTGAATTACGAGAAAAAAAAACTTATTAAGACAACCTAATAGTAAAGGACCCCGCACAAAACCTATGGAAAATGGTTTTCGGTCAAATTGGCTGAAATTTCACTATGTTATAATTTTCGCCATGCTGATAAAAAGTTATCATTGCACCAAGTCCCAAAAGTCAATATTTCCCAATATATAAAAAGTCAAAGTAGTGGTCATAAATATGGAAATATGGTCATCCGCAGTAGTAAGACGTATGTTATAAGTATAAGTGATACATTGATATTTATTCACGAAATAAATAAAAATCGATTTTTACATATATATATATATGTAATAAATATTTAGTTCCGCAATATATGATTGTGAGTAGCCGTGAAAACAACCGATTTTTGACCTTGGCAACGCCACCCAAGATGAATCTACTAAAATCAGTAAATACAATAGATCTTTTTAAGATCTGAAACAGTTTTTTGTAAAACTTATATTTTTCGAAATATTTCACCGGTCCGATACTTTTGTCCCACCCTGTATATACATATATATTGCGGAACTAAATATTTATTACATATATGTAAAATAATATATAAACTAAATATTTATATAAACTAAATAATTAATATAACTAAATAATATTAAATAATTTATATAACTAAATAATAATAATAAGAATATTTATTATATATATGTAAAAATCGATTTTTATTTATTTCGTGAATAAATATCAATGTATCACTTATACTTATAACATACGTCTTACTACTGCGGATGACCATATTTGACCCTTTATATCTTGGGAAATATTGACTTTTGGGACTTGGTGCAATGATAACTTTTTATCAGCATGGCGAAAACTATAACATAGTGAAATTTCAGCCAATTTGACCGAAAAGATGGAAAACCATTTTCCATAGGTTTTGTGCGGGGTCCTTTATAAATAATTCTTGACGTGTGTGAGAGAGAAAGATAAATATGATAATGTGTGTTTGTGTGTGTGTGTAAACGCTACAATCTCAACTCTATAACAATTAAAAAAGGAAAATATGTTTTCCTTGATGCGTGTGTATGTGTGTGGGTGTGTGTGTGTGTGTGTGTAAACGCTACAATCTCAACTCTATAACAATTAAAAAAGGAAAATATGTTTTCCTTGATGCGTGTGTATGTGTGTGGGTGTGTGTGTGTGTGTGTGTAAACGCTACAATCTCAACTCTATAACAATTAAAAAAGGAAAATATGTTTTCCTTGATGCGTGTGTATGTGTGTGTGTGTGTGTGTGTGTGTGTGTAAACGCTACAATCTCAACTCTATAACAATTAAAAAAGGAAAATATGTTTTCCTTGATGCGTGTGTATGTGTGTGTGTGTGTGTGTGTGTGTGTGTAAACGCTACAATCTCAACTCTATAACAATTAAAAAAGGAAAATATGTTTTCCTTGACGCTAGCTGAAATACGGCAATAAGCCGTGCAATCTTCTTAAGTATATAACGTATCAAGAGAAAGAAAATATGATATATCGTCATTTGTCTGGGGAAGGATTATTTATCCTAAAAGTCAGAGGTTATTTTCTTAAATCATCTCTTCATGAAAAAATCAACTAATCTCGTCCCGCGACACGGATATTGTCAAGACAAATGAAAGCAAGTTGAATGAAGCTAATTTTCACTCCGTGGAGATTCGCTAGTATTAAAAGAAATAAAATCAATCATCTTGATCACTTCACTTGACAATAAAGGGAAACAAATCGCAAAGAGCATGTTCCTTTACAAATTTAATAAGAATCCCTTTATATAAACTCGATAAATTTGATAAGAGAAAGCACTTCTTTATATAAACTCCTTTATACTATCTCGAATTTTCCGGCTTCGCTGTAGGCTCTCCGTAATACCGTGATTCGTCAGAGATATAATGAAGCGAGTATTTATTTCCGGATTGCGCGTATGAGTATATATTGCAACCTCATAGCTGTTTACGATTACGGTAATTCACCCAATTTATTATAAGCGGTACGTGACTACATGCTAAATCAGAACACATCCATCAGAAATGTACGTGATAAACATACATGATAATCCCTGCGATTACTTAATACTGGGATCAAGGTTATGAGCGCAAACACTTAATTCACGAACTCTCGAACGTTGCTTTTAATTGTTGTAATTTTGCACACGTTTAATAAAGATTTATCCAAATCGTATCGACTTCCTAAAAGTACTTGATTTATTTCATAATGTTTGTAATATACACACAATGCTTATAACATATAAAATACAATATAATCTGAAAATGCTTCGCGAACGTTTATATTTTTCATTTCTCATTTATTTATTATTATTTCCATTAAACGTTTTTCATATTCAATAATAATAAGTAAATTTGTGATTTATATGCCCGGTACGATTTCAACAATCCTCTTACATATAATGTGAGCAACAATTAATTATTTTGCGCAGCGTTGCAGGTAATTATGCATTTTAACGGAGCAACCTCCAACCTTGATCTTGACATATATTGTAGAAGTCACGCTCCTGAGTAATCCTAAAAAAATTTTAGGCGGCGCTTGTTTTTTAAAAAATTATTAACGAGAGAAATTATTCATTTGATCTGTAGTTTTGCACAGACACACACACACACTACTTGGCGCTAGACCGTGCGCCAGACCGACAGGGCTCGCCCGCCCTGTCGGGCGGGCTCGCGTTGGGGGTACATACATATATATAACAGCACCACCCACCCGACGTCTGTACCCCCACCGCGAGCCCGCTCTGTCTGGCGGACGAGCGCCAGACAGCCAAGCAGTGTGTGTGCGTATCTGTGAGGCGAGGATTTTCCCAGCTTTCCTCGTTATTTTCGCATACACGGTGTCGAAAAATTACATTCATTTTATGCAACTTCTTTCGTTCATAATTTTTTAAAAAACAACGAGTGCCGCCTAAAACTTTTTGAGGATTACTCAGAAGGGTGACCTCTATAACATATGTCAAAATCAAGATTTTTGGAGGTTGCATAATCCGTTAAAATGCATAATTACCAATTTTTTTTTGTATTACATATATTGTGCGTTCCGCGATTTAATTTAATTATAAAAATACAAATTCATAAAATGCAGGATATCGAGGTACTTGGCTGAATAAATTATTATCAAAATGTCGCGGTGCCAATTTCGGTGACTCATGTTGATATTATTTTATAATTCGTATTTGATCGAATTATAAAAAAACAAAGAATCCTTATACAACTTATATAAATATAAATATATAAATTCCTTATATAAATTTCAAATTTATAATTATATCGACATATTGTTTCTTTTATGAGACAAATTTTGATGCAGCAATTGATGAAGTTAATCACTAATAACGTCATGAGCTTCGCAGAAATCGAGGAAACGATGGATGCTGATTTTATCTCATTGTGATTAGGAAAAGGAAGAAAGAGAGAGAGAGAGAGAGAAAGTGAGGGATGTTTTTATATAATCGGACAAATTATATTTAATGGCGACGGCTCTCCACGCAAGATAGAGAAAGAAAAGGGGAAACTTCCTGCACGCTAAGTTACCGGCACCGCCGAATTACAATCACGCACATTCATTGCTGACGTGCCTCTCCTCGCATAGAAAAAAAGGCCGACGTTGACGTGGATACAGTTATGTGCTTAAAATCTCACGTGTGGATTTTACGAACATATATGTATATATAAATATTTGCTCCCGCGAATATATAGAACATACAATGAGAAAAATGGAAGAAGTTAGACGACAGAAGTAATGATTCTTATTGTTATCGCAAATTTCAAGCAGTCGTGTTCCTTTTTATTTAAACGATGTTAAAGGGAAATCCGTATTTAATTTTGCCATATTTTATTTCGCGCGATTTTTACGACACGGCAGATACTGTATGAAATGCCGTACGATTACGCGGCATCACGCGACATTTTGCATACGCACATACTCGCGCTTACGTATATTCGAGCCGCGCACGAGCTCGCCACGGCGGATGTCGCGAAAAAAAGCGCGCACGCCATTGGCATTTGCCACGATGCGACGTTTCGCTGACATTCGTACCTGACATTATCTGAGGTGACCGGCGCGTCCGCGATTCTGTTCAGGTAGACGAATCCGAGTCAAAGAGCCGGAGCCGTCGCGTCACATCCACGTCTTAACATTCTTCCCAATTGTGTGCCGTCCTTAATCCGCGGTTCGTGAATTGTGAATGGTTAAACGCCACCGTCGACAAGATCGCTTTGAGGTATGGCGAATTATGCGTTCGGCCTGGTCTTTTCGAAAGAGAGTCGATCGAAATGCGAGACGAAACCAATACTGTGTCTTGAGAGAGCCTACTTCGCAGAATAAATTGCGTACGATCTGTCTGAAACTAATTATCCGGCGGAGCATCTACTTCCTTGCCTCTTTATCGGGGCGGGAGAGTTATTGGCAAGAGAGGGTTCTTGATATATCGCGAACGATTATCCGCGCGATCGTTAACACCGGCTAGAGCGGATCTGCGCATGAGGAAATTCTATATCGTCTCAAAACTTCAGCTAGAGTAAAGTAACCGGCGTGTTTTGCAACTCACGACTTCAATCGTGGGCTAGGCACTCACGGCGCTCGTATCCTATTTTAAATTAAGCGGAGAGCCAATCCTCTCTCGTTGGACTTTCAAGTCGCGTGCTGTCGCCGGTGGATGGAAAGCGACGGGAAAAGAGAAACAGGCAGGAGAGAGATAGAGGACAGAGGGGGAGAGAGAGAGAGAGGGACCGGTCTAGCAAAAGTCCGGTTATTGACGAAGTACTCATAAATACGTCCAAGTGCCGGACACAGGATAGTAGCCAACGTGTCTACCGTGCAATAACCGTTGTAAGTCGCAACTACGTAGTTGACGACGGCGAGGACGACGACGACGACCGAGATGATTAGGCCGAGTACGAGAAAGAGGGATTGTGGTAGCACGCGCTGCTACGCGCGAGCTACACGGTGCATGATGCTACTAGACCGGAAATGTATAGTTGGGGGATACTGTACGAGTAGCCAGAGGCCACGTAGTGTAAACCGCGCGCACGACGCCGAGCGCCTTAAGGCGAAATTGCACGCCCCGCTGTCGACTGTGTGACAAACTCGTTTTCTCGCGCGACCGAGCATGAACAGAGGGACGAGGTCCCGCTTCTTTCATTTCTGAGAATAATTCTCGCATGAACGATACTCGAATGACTACGCGTAATGATTATTTAAAACTCTCACGGATTTCCAAGCAAATTAAATTCGGCTCGCAACATTTAGCCCTTGTCCATTTTTTTAGATGCCTATTATTTTCCCGTTAAACAACGGCGCGACTCGTGCGCTCGCTTTCGTTCGATTGCTCAACGTGATTTAAATAAACAATTTTGCTCACGCGCTTTATATGAATTATGCGTGGTAGAGAGCAGCGAGCGATTACTTTTTAATTAAGTGAAAAGTGGCAGACCAACGAGAATCGATGTTGCGGGAGAATAATTAAGTGAAACTAAATATTAAAATTATTACGTTAAATTTGCATCCCAGCATTGATTTTTATTTCTTGTATTACCGTCAACCACGTAACTCGTGTATTTCTCATCTCGATTAAGCCGCGCGAATAAAATAAACAATTTAACTCCGAGATTCAAGTGGTTTACGTTCGCCAAAGGGGAAGCTTTTAGAAAACTGTTAGGGATCCGAGGCTTCAAACTGGATGAAATAGGGTAGGACAGAAAGGAAATTGAGGAGGGTGACCACGTAAACTTTTAAGTCTGTCCCCTCTAGTTAGGATCCAGCGATAACAATCGCTTACTAAACCTTTTTATTTCGCGGTTGATGCGAGCGAACCGCAATTTTTGGCCGCGTGAATTCGCCTTAAGACCCATCGCGACTTGACCGGTGAAACCGTGCGTTGGTCGCGAGCGAGAGCGTTATGATATATAATAGCGACTGAAGCGTAATGCACGATGTACACCGCCCCCACATGCCGGGATATGAGAATCGAAAGAGTCACTTCATTAGACCGGCGGGCGAAACACGCTGGTATTTGCCGTCGGAAGCGTGTTCGAGTCGACAGGGGCTGGGTTAAAACGGGGAAAATCGAGCCGGGGCGAGATAATTAGTCACTCGTGCAAAATCACAGAAATAATGAAGTCTGCCTCACCGTTCGACTATATCCGCACTCAATATATGCCGGTTTGGAATGCAGACAAAGGCAGGATCAAGTCCAATATAAACGTCAGAGCTCACTGAGCGCGTCGCGCCGCCAACCCACGCAATTTGCAATATTCCATTTAAACGAGCAAAATGTGTCTGGCTTGGGAGCTCGGCTGTATCCAAATGTATCGGTATGTATCACCCCAGGCAATATAAAATATTAAATATCATGGAAAGCGGGATCGGTTCATTACGTATGGAGAATCGGAATCTGTTATTTGTCCATGTTCCCTGTGATGTGTTTGTGCGCGATTCTTCCCCGTTTGTATGGAATCCGTAATATGCGATAACAAAGAGCGTCACGGAATGGAAGCGTATATCTCGAATTCCTTTTCGATATATGAAAATACGTACGATCCCGTAATATGAAATAATACGATAAATTGTTAATCTATGTTCGACGTATGGGAGAGGAAAAGGCGAAGTTGCAATCGCGGCATTTCGTTCGATTCTCGCAGGATTCACTCGCTTTTCGTTCGGCTAATAACGTTTCGTTCAGCGACCGTGAAATGAAAAATGGTATATTTGCTGCCGGCCAGAGGAACGTACAGATCCGATAGCTTCCTCGCGTAAATCAACGCGATCAAAAAAAGAAAGCCGCGGGGCAGCGACGCGGGCCAGATGCACGGTTACTAAGCAACCAATAACGACGTCAAGCCCTTCTCGTGCACCGCGCCGCGTTTGCACCGCGTCGCGTAAATTTTCGTTCTAACTAAATAAAGTTTTCCCGAGAAAATGCAGCCGTCGGCAACGCAGCCGTCGGCAACGCAGCCGCGCAATATCTATATAAAACGCGGTTTACGGTTTACCACCCCGTCGCGCGCGCTCGCCCTCCGCGAGATCCCGTATCTGCGACAATTATTATCTTCACGTCGGCGAGGAAGTATATACTTCTTACGCGCGGCGAGCAGTAAAGTGGAACGATTAGCGAGATACAGGGGGAGAATCGACGAGACCCTCTCGATATATACCGATGTGCGTAGTCGATAATTGCGGATCGGCCGAAGTGTAAACTACGATTTTAAAAGATGCCCTCGGCGTCCGTTCAGGGTAGTCGACGTTATCTCGAATCTCGCGGCTCTACGACGCGGCCCTCGCGGCGGAAGGCATACGCGTCGCCGGAAATGACGCGATTTCCGCGAGATATTCTTTTCGCAGATCTACGTGACGATAGACGAGATACGTAATGAGAAGATTTGTAGCGTCGCTTGATGCCGCACGAGTCGCCGACGGATAGTAACGAGGTATCGATTCCGCGCGCGATTTCCGCTCACTGGGATTATTACGGAAAATATATCATTCGCCACAGTACACTCCCGGATTTTTCCGTAAATTCTAATTATATATTAATATTAATATTCATAGCATGCAAACATTTACACATCTATAACAGCAAGCTAATAAGCGTGGAGTCTGTTACTTTAATTAATTGCAAAAGAAATTAAAAACTTTATTCCATTTTGCCCTCGACTCTAATTGTAGCCAAAAATGTATATATGCCTCCAAAATCGCGGAAAATATTGTAAAAAAAAAATTAATTTAAATTAAAAATTAATTAATTTAAATTAAAAGAGCGTTTGTTGCGCCGCCATCGTTCGTCTATAATTGCCACCAATAATTGCGCCTTGAATTTTATTTACTGTAATATTATACTGTAATATTAAAAATATGAGACTCAAACAAGATTAAAATTAAATATTGGAGGAAACGCGCCAATTGTATTCCTCAGAGATATTTTGCAATATATGGAATATTATGCATATATGGAATATTATGCAATATGGAATATTATGCAATATGGAATATTGGAATATGCATATATATGCAATATGGAATATTGACATCAAATTAATTATTTTGACATGAATACTCAATTCAGAGGCAACGTAGCGTTATTTCACAAATGCGTGCCGGCACGTAAAAGGAAAATGACCGTAGCTATATTATCGCGTCCTAAAACGAAAGTTAATAACGAAAGTTATTCAGCCATAAACTCTGTCGCGTAGCATCTATTTCAAATCTGTCTCACATATACGGCGCACATATAGACCGCGTCGTTGCGTGGGTGGCCGTCCTACAGGAGCCCTCGAAATAGCCGTGACCTTTCCAGCGTTGTCACAGCGTGTTTATAGCGTTGAGTTAGCCAGCAGGTCTTCTACACGTCCTTTCGCACTTGTCCAAAAATAGATTGATTCTTCTCTTGTCAAGGTCGGGCTTTCAAGTGGCGATAGGCTGTCAGCACGCACTAACGCGGACGTCCGCGTTTGAACTGCGACCTTCGGAGTCCAAAAGGGCTCTGCCTCATCGCGCAAGCCCAGCCAACGACCCTGCCTAAAGCCCGGTCGGATCGATATAGCGGAGGGGAGAATCGAGAAGCCTATTCAAACGAATCAAAAGAGCCCTTCACACATTCTAAAAAGTTTACACATTCATATACATAATACACGTACATAACGTATATACGCGGATGAACGGGAGCCTCCCTCCTGTCTCTTTTTTCCCTTCTCTCTCGATATCCTCCCCTTCCCTCCCCCACTTGCCCTTTCCCTCTCAACCCCCTCTCTCCCCCTCAACCTTTCGCCCAACCTCTCGCGTTTTAGAGATCGTGGAACGGGAGCCGGCGGAAATTTGCCGGCGGATGGGCGGTGTCTCGTTAAAACCGTCGCAACATATGAATCATGCAAGCAGGAAATAATTAAAAATAAATACGATAATTTTCGCGGACGGCGCACAATTCATCATTAACGCCGTCGATTCCGATTTTGTACAGCGCGTCCAATCTCAGGGCGGGGAGCCCTGCTCTAATAAAACTCGCCTACGACCACGGATACTCGACTTGTCATTTGTCTCTTTTCTTTTCCCTGTTTTCCTCCCGTTTCCGACGAACCCGTCCCGTCTCCGACTCTAAAATTTCCCGGAGCTACCGGGATAGTAACGAGGTATCGATTCCGCGCCGATTTCCGCTCACTGGGATTATTACGGAAAATATATCATTCGCCACAGTACACTCTCGGATTTTTCCGTAAATTCTAATTATATATTAATATTAATATTCATAGCATGCAAACATTTACACATCTATAACAGCAAGCTAATAAGCGTGGAGTCTGTTACTTTAATTAATTGCAAAAGAAATTAAAAACTTTGTTCCATTTTGCCCTCGACTCTAATTGTAGCCAAAAATGTATGTATGCCTCCAAAATCGCGGAAAATATTGTAAAAAAAAAATTAATTTAAATTAAAAATTAATTAATTTAAATTAAAAAAGCGTTTGTTGCGCCGCCATCGTTCGTCTATAATTGCCACCAATAATTGCGCCTTGAATTTTATTTACTGTAATATTATACTATAATATTAAAAATATGAGACTTAAACAAGATTAAAATTAAATATTGGAGGAAACGCGCCAATTGTATTCCTCAGAGATATTTTGCAATATATGGAATATTATGCATATATATGCAATATGGAATATTGCAATATGCATATATATGCAATATGGAATATTGACATCAAATTAATTATTTTGACATGAATACTCATCAGAGAATATCAGAGAATATCACGGCCCCGGACACGACTCGCCGTTTAGCGATCTTCGGTTGAGTTTTATTTGTTCGCGATCTCTCTTTGTGCGGTGTTGCGGCCGTTTGAGCACTTGACGCCCAACCTCTCGCGTTTTGGAGATCGTGTGTCGGAAGCCGGCGGAAATTTGCCGGCGGATGGGCGGCGTCTCGTTAAAACCATCGCAACATATAAATTATACAAGCACGAAATAATTAAAAATAAATACGATAATTTTCGCGGACGGCGCACAATTCATCATTAACGCCGTCGATTCCAATTTTGTACAGCGCGTCCGATCTCGGGGCGGGGAGCCCTGCTCTAATAAAACTCGCCTACGACCACGGATACTCGACTTGTCATTTGTCTCTTTTCTTTTCCCTGTTTTCCTCCCGTTTCCGACGAACCCGTCCCGTCTCCGACTCTAAAATTTCCCGGAGCTACCGGTCCCGCACGGCCCCGGACACAACTCGCCGTTTAGCGATCTTCGGTTGAGTTTTATTTGTTCGCGATCTTTCTTTGTGCGGTGTTGCGGCCGTTTGAGCACTTGACGCCCAACCTCTCGCGTTTTGGAGATCGTGTGTCGGAAGCCGGCGGAAATTTGCCGGCGGATGGGCGGCGTCTCGTTAAAACCATCGCAACATATAAATTATACAAGCACGAAATAATTAAAAATAAATACGATAATTTTCGCGGACGGCGCACAATTCATCATTAACGCCGTCGATTCCAATTTTGTACAGCGCGTCCGATCTCGGGGCGGGGAGCCCTGCTCTAATAAAACTCGCCTACGACCACGGATACTCGACTTGTCATTTGTCTCTTTTCTTTTCCCTGTTTTCCTCCCGTTTCCGACGAACCCGTCCCGTCTCCGACTCTAAAATTTCCCGGAGCTACCGGTCCCGCACGGCCCCGGACACAACTCGCCGTTTAGCGATCTTCGGTTGAGTTTTATTTGTTCGCGATCTTTCTTTGTGCGGTGTTGCGGCCGTTTGAGCACTTGACGCCCAACCTCTCGCGTTTTGGAGATCGTGTGTCGGAAGCCGGCGGAAATTTGCCGGCGGATGGGCGGCGTCTCGTTAAAACCATCGCAACATATAAATTATACAAGCACGAAATAATTAAAAATAAATACGATAATTTTCGCGGACGGCGCACAATTCATCATTAACGCCGTCGATTCCAATTTTGTACAGCGCGTCCGATCTCGGGGCGGGGAGCCCCGCTCTAATAAAACTCGCCTACGACCACGGATACTCGACTTGTCATTTGTCTCTTTTCTTTCCCCTGTTGAAAATGCATTCATGTTGTCGCGATGGCAACTGGTGAGAGATTGATTGATCGGGTCTTCCTCGGTCTCTCGATCGTCGATCCACTTATTTTCCTCCGCCGCCCCTCTCGCCTGCTCTCAATCCTTCCTCGATCTCGAAATTTCGGCAGCCGTGATTGTTATTGCTTCGAGACTTTTCCTCTCGACGATGTATCTCGTGGCCTTGATCTGAGATACGTCGCTGCCTCTGGTCGATCCTCGATCGAGCGGTATTGTTTTCCGTCTCAGCTGTGTGGGTCCCCTGGCCCCTCGCTAAACGTCAAGCTGAAAAGGTAAATAGCGCGACAGCTTTGGAGCTCGGCGCGACGGTGACAATTATCGCGTTGCCGAATATTCGTGAGCGATTGAATATTCCGGCACGCGATAGACGATTCCAGAACATTCTCTATTCGATAACGATCGAATTTTCGAGAACGGTTCTGGAAGTCGGCGGAAAATAAAATCGTCAATTAGATTAGAAGCGTAATTACCTGAGCGGTAGCGGTAGCGGTGTAGGCGATGTTCCTCCGTCCCATGGCGTCCTTGAGTTTCTCCTGCCCGCTGGTCGATCAAAAGGGGAGGCTGGGGGCGCAAAACTCGGGGCGGGATGACCACTCTACCTGCTCCGCATAACTTTCCGGAAGGCTCAATCGGCGGCGAAAGCCGGCGTACGGGAAATAAAACGCGTGCGCAGTCGCGGCGGTAGAAATATTCGCAAAATCGATGCTTATTACTTTGTGACGGGCGCCTCCACGGCTGCCACGTCACAGTGTGTATTTCTATATTTCTTATATTCACATTATTGGGTGTAGCTTTGTGATGATTTTTTCCCCGAATGTGTAATCCTCTCTTTCTCTGTATCACAGCTTATACATAAAATGGACATGAAACATTGATAGGAACATCCTTTTATTCTTATCTCGTTATGACGCTTCTATTACTGGTCCGGGGTTATTCAATTTTTATAAGCAATTTCGAATAAGATCATCATGATACCTTTGGTAAATAATTATTTGCAACAATGCAAACTTTTTTCTCGAATAATGAGATGCAGGTGAGTAACGGATTTACGCGATCCAATTTTCGCCGACAATTCACCTCGCGTCGGCGAGATATATGCTCCGCACAGCGGAGGTTCTCAATTTCCCGCCGAATGCATCGCGATATTCTGTGTCGAGTTTTGAATGGCGTTTAAGTCTATACTTAAATTACGCCGCGGAATCGATTAGCCGCTGTTTACTGGCCTGCGTGCGCGATCGGAGCTATGAAATCTCAGCTGCACGGCCACACACACACACACACATACACATATTCGGTCGCGATTACAACGAGTTTATTGCGAACGGATGTCGATTATTTACAACACGCTGCGCGCGCTCTCCCGTGTGTAGGAAGTTGTATGGATACAGGTCCTGCGAAAGAAATAGAGAGATAGAGAAACAGAAAAAGAGAGAGACAGACAGACAGACAGAGAAAGAGAGGAGATCGGGCCGCGTTTTCGATCATCGACGTCGTGCCGGTATGAACGATGAAGAAAAGGACGGGACACGACGTGGAGTCGGTAACAGAAGAAGTCCCGAGCCTCTCTGCTCTCTCGTGAAGACGATGGAGGGGAAAAGGGGGAGGGAAAGGGGTTATAACTGGATAAGGGCACGATACTATTAAATAAATGACTTTCCCATTTTTGTCATTAACGCTAATCGATTTTGTCCACGACGACGGAATTGAAAGTAATCGACGGGATTATACTTAGTAACGAGCGCGTTGTATACGTGGCGCACAGTTGCTAATGAAGTTATTTGTTTTTCCCTCGTCTTACGTATCTGGTCGATATCTTTGAACCTTGCTCTTGCGTTCTCAGGTCTCGCCTACGGCGGCCATTTCGCTAATATATTTGCGAGTCTGTGTTCGTTTGTTGTACACTGAAACTGCCTGTTTTAGTTGTTTTCTACTCGATATACGTTTGCTCTCGTACGTCGATAATCTTTTGTTTATCGAGACTTGTACGAGCCAGGGTCCTCTCGCACGTTGTTGCTGTTGGATTACGCGCTTCTTTTTCCCTTTCCCGTGCGTGTGTAGGTAGGTATGTGCTCGCAGGCGAGCATTGTCTGGAAAGTTTGGTTTGAGTGGGGAAAAAGTTAGACGGAGCAGACAGGTCATAGAGAGATAACACTGCTACATCACCGCACTCTTTAGCGCGTTCGGGGGAACAAATGATGGCAAAGAGAAGAGGAAGGGCTGCTCGAGTGTGAGTAGCGATATGATGGTCGTGCAAAGAATAAATTTCCGCGTTCTTGTAAGAAAGCGTAAGAAATCACGCGCATTCGTGGAGGGTCGAAGAGTGTAACGAATAGTCGGCGACAGTAAAAAGCCGGCTGCGTAGGGACGAGAGGAGAAAGAGAAGGAGGGAAGTGAGAAACGTGAGGTTGATAATTAAACGATCGATCGGTGTAGCTCGTAACTTGCCGCCGGGGATGAATTCTGCCGACCGATTAGAATACTCGCCATTACACTCGTTAATTATATAACACGAGGAGATATCGTCGTATCATCATGAATCGAATTCACTACCATGAAGGAACTCAGACGCGTGTTCATGCAGCGTATGCTAATAGCAACGATTTCACGCTTAAACAAATCGTGTTGAATCTTTGATTGCGACGTAATCGTAACAGAGAGAGAGAGAGAGAGAGAGAGAGAGAGAGAGAGAGAGAGAGAGAGAGAGTTCACGGGTTCCCATCCGCTTGATATTTGATAGGACGTCAAGCCTTAGGCAAATTTTATTGTGTGTTTGATAGGACGTCAAGCCTTAGGCTGAATCTAACGGATAAAAAATTCACGATAAAATTCACGCGATCGAATGATCATCGCGATAAACTTTTCAGCTTCCATTCGTCCCGTGATTATGTATTATAGCATCTAGGAGATGTACACATAATGTCGTTCGTTCGTGAAATTTACAAGTTGCCGATGCGCTGCGCCAACAGAACAGCATCGTGCGTTAATGCACGTTAATTGGAATGACGAATGAGCCGAGCGCATATCGACGTCACTGCCTAACGTTGAGAGCCGGGTGCAGCAGGAAGTGAATCGGGCAAGAGTAATGGTGGCATTGCCCTTCGGCCTAGCAGCAGCAGCAACAACAACGCGGATGAACAGGAGCCTGCCTCCTGTCTCTTTTTTCCCTTCTCTTTCTATCTCCTCCCCTTTCCCTCTTTCTCTCTCACGCACAATCTCAAACCCGCATCCATATATTATAATGCTAGCATTCGATGCAGATGCGACGTTACGCTGTATCTACCGTCGGACGAACTTGCGCACGCTTTTACTCCTTTTGAAGGCGACGACATAAACTCTCCCGGTTTTCCAGGACTACAGCGACGCAACGAGATTTATTCAATGCATTGTCCGAATATTCAATATTACGTGACGGATTCGCTCGCGACGGCGAATATCTGTTAATCCCGCGCGACTTAATTGTTACGCGACAGGTCAGGATCCGGAAGGGTTCCTTTATTCTGGCTGCGTACGTCAGGTGGTCTTCCTATTTTGGATCAGAGAACTAAATCTCTCCATCTCACGGATTGCGAACGAGAGGTTGAATCAAAGGAGCTGTTAACTTGAAGAGAACAGAAAGTGGCGACGGAAATCGAGGGAAAATACACACAAGGGAAAATGTACTATGTTCCAGATCGCTGAAACGCGTCTGCCTGGAATGGGCTGAGATTAGTGGCGCGACTGAGATTGGTCGCCTAATAGCCGAGTCTCGAGATAGAAACGTGGTGCATCCGTGATATATGAATTTTACAAAAAAAGAAAAAAGGAAATAAGAGAAAAAGCGGTCGTTCCAGGCGCATCTAATTCCCGGGATTTCGATGATATCAAATAAAAACGGCTGGAACGACATAGTATGTGTATTCCTTCTGGATTTCCGTCGCCTCTTACTGTTTGTTTGGATATTGGTTGTTTGAAATTTTTGTTTGAAATGTTATCTGCTCTCCATCTATCTATGTTGTGTAAAGGACGCATTTAAAATGTAAGAGAGCACAGAACCAAAATAAAACAAGTCAAAATGAAACGCGGTAGTAACCCAATAGTTTGATATCTTATACCAGAGAGAGTAACACTTCTTCACGTACGGCTTGTTGCAAAACATATCGGTTATTGGAATTCTACATCGAGCTCGCGCAAGCTAGCGCGACCCGCCGAAATTCCCGTAATTTTCTATAAATATACGAGATAACGCAGAATAGTACTTTATTGCAGCTGATTTGGCCTCTAACTGCACCGCTGCTATTCGCCGTCGTGCAATTCGTCGAGAAACGCGACGGCTTTGCAGAACGCGTTCTGTAGGTTTATGGCTCGCGCGATTGAGCCAATTTAAACATTGCGCCAACGCGACTGATGGCAAAGTTGGATTATTCGAAGAGGCGAGCGCGGGATGCATATAGGACGACGCTGAATCTAGCAGAGTTGGCAGGCAAACGCCAGGGCCCAGGGGCGAATAATAGAGTGGGCCCTAAAAAAAAAAAATGTTTTATAATGCAATTACAGCTTTCAAACTGGAAAAAGACATAACTCTTATATCATTAAATGATTTTTCGAACGATTCTCGAGCAAACGAAGTTATTAAACAATATTTATAAACGTTTATAAGCATTTCTTAAATAATAATAGCAGTAGCTCCCACACGCATTCGACTGAACGTACGAAAATTCGCAAAAATATTGTTTGGAAGATGCTTCGTGCATTGCAGTGTGAGCCGCGAGGGAACGCCATTGTTAATAATGTTTTAAAAATATTCATAACTGCTGCATACTTAAGAGTTCAGCAGCTTCCACACGCATTCGATTGAACGTACGAAAATTGATTCAAATTGTTTGGAAGGTGCTTGATACATCGGCGTGTGAATCGGGAGGGAACGCCATTGTTAATAATTTTTTAAAAATATTTATAACTGCTACATACTTAAGAATTCAGCAGCTTCCACACGCTTCGATTGAACGTACGAAAATTGATTTAAATATTGTTTGGAAGGTGCTTGGTACATCGGCGTGTAAGAGCTACTGCTATTATTATTTAAGACAGACCTCGGAATTTTTGTCACATTTCGGGCTGATTTCAGACGCGAGGCCTACTTCTGCCCCACTCTCACCCGAGCCTCATCGACCGAGCCGCTTGCTATGCTTCAGGAGCGTTGCTGAGTAAGAAATATATATGCATATATATATATATATATATATATTTTGTAAATAATATAATGTTACATTATTTATGTGTAATATATTGTAGATACACACCCACACACACCCATATATAACATACGTTCTTCTTTGAACGATGCATCACTGTCTTCGTTGATGCGAGCTAGTTCTTCCAAAATTTCTGTGGATGTATCATTTTTAGTACAATCGTGTAAACGATCTAGGAAACATTAAGATTGGCTTATTTTTTTTCTTCTGTTATTAGAATTTTTTTTCCTCCGTATATATCTTATAATATAGAATTTCGCTTTTCTGCCGAGTCATGTCATTAATTTTAATTTATTTCTAGTGGAATAGGCCTACAGGGGAAACCACTTAAAAAAAAACGCATCAACAATAGTACCTCATGGGTGATGTGGAAATCTATTATCAAAATTACAAGACAGATACACACACACACACACACACACACACACGCGCGCGCGCGCGCGCATTATATTCGATATAAAATTATATATGTGTGTATGTGGGTGTGTATCTGCAATATATTACACATAAATAATGTAACATTATATTATTTACAAAAAATATATATATTGAAGAAGTAAAAATTTTAATAACGGATTGACACAGAAGGGCTACATACGTTTCTTACAAGAGAAAGGCTACATATATTTCTTACGACGCTCCTGAGGCATAGCGATCGGCGGCTCGGCCGCTTAGGCTCGAGTGAAAATGGGGCAGTGGTGGGCGTCGCGTCTGAAATCAGTCCGAAATGTGACAAAAATTCCGAGGCCTGATTTAAGAAATGCTTATAAACATTTATAAATATTGTTTAATAACTTCGTTTGCTTGAAAATCGTGCGAAAAATCATTTAATGATATGAGTTATGTCTTTCTCCAATTTGAAAGCTGTAATTGCATTATAAAACATTTTTTTTCTTGGGAGCCTATTCTATCATTCGCTCCTGGGCCGCGACGTTCTCCTGCCAACTCTGTCTGCTAGATTCAGCGTCGTCGCACAGTTGGGACCATAGACATAAATAATAGACTGCGCCGTCTTGTAAGAGGCGCTATCCGCAACACCCGAGAGAGAGAGCAATATGAAAAATAGCTGTGTCTCATTCTAACTCGCCAGTTGGTGAGGATGTGAAAAAAAAACAGGGGAGTGCATGGGAGAGAACAGAAGAAATGGTTTACGTGTGCTGCATTTGCAAATTTCAAGCTGGTGCTATTGACGTTTTCACTTTTTCCCCTTACCGCTAATTACACTTCTCCACGACAACTCCCTTCCAACTTCTTCCCCACTCTGTGATGTGCGAGAGAGAGAGAGAGAGCTACTTTTGGATTATCTCTGTCCTTCGATTCCTTGGACAGCCAGCCCATATAAACGCGCAGTCTATTATATATGTCTATAATTGGGACAAATAGAAATTTACTGTTCAAAAATCGCTGGAGACCATAATTTTATAGCAATCAGGATGAATTTTTTTTTAATTAAACGTTAATCAATGTAGAAAAAAATAGTCGAGCCCGATTTTTTAAAAAATTCTTCTAAATGTTGCAATATTAATAAGAATTTGTAAAAAATTGTGACGATCCGGGAGAACGTCACGACAATTAAAGATATTATTTACAAGACTAACAAAGAAACGCCGAACAACCGCGCGCGAGATAACCGCAAGGTCAACAAACAGTCGCACTGTTTGTTATAATTTAGTATAAAAGGCCGTTACAAAACGAGATCAGGGATTGATCGGAAAGCTCCTCTCAGGCGCACGACCGACCAGAACTCGAAATTCCTAGAGATCCTAGACATTCCGTCGACCGAAGTGGATACGCGACGTCGGCTTCCTATCCATACACCGCTCTGCCGACCGAAGTGGATACGCGACGTCGGATTCCTATCCATACCCCGCTCCGTCGACCGAAGTGGATACGCGACGTCGGCTTCCTATCCATACACCGCTCTGCCGACCGAAGTGGATACGCGACGTCGGATTCCTATCCATACCCCGCTCCGTCGACCGAAGTGGATACGCGACGTCGGCTTCCTATCCATACACCGCTCTGCCGACCGAAGTGGATACGCGACGTCGGATTCCTATCCATACCCCGCTCCGTCGACCGAAGTGGATACGCGACGTCGGCTTCCTATCCATACACCGCTCTGCCGACCGAAGTGGATACGCGACGTCGGATTCCTATCCATACCCCGCTCCGTCGACCGAAGTGGATACGCGATGTCGACATCCTTTCTCCGCTACCGCTCTGCCGGCCGAAGTGAATACGCGACGTCGACATCCTTGCTCCGATACCGCTCTATCGACCGAAGTGGATACGCGACGTCGGCTTCCTATCCATCCACCGCTCCGTCGACCGAAGTAGATACGCGACGTCGACATCCTTTTCTCCTCACGCCACGCCGCTAACACCTACGATTGCGAACGCATACAGGGCGTAAGATACCGGCGACGACGAGCGCCTTTAAACCAGCCAGGTTAAATAAACATATAAAAGCCGACGAGGCAACGAACTCCGAACGACGAACAATAGCGTATCAGGAAACAATCCCGACCGCGTCCCGCCGGACGCTTGCGCACCTCGACGCTCGCAGCTGATCGCGAGACGACAACATCGGCTCCCGACGAGAACAAAAACGCGTCCACGCGCCAACGGCGTAACGTCGCATGTAAATAATTGTACATAGCTTCGAAATTAGAATATAGTTCCACATTATTATAACCTACACCACTGCTTTTCATTTCACAAACGACACCCTGACCACACCGACTAAGACTATCCCGCACGTAACGCAAGGCCGTTACAAAGTTACTATGTGCATAGTCCCAGCGGTACAAAGCTAGACTGTTTGTAAAAAATTATCAAGTTTTGTGAGCCACTCCAATTGGAAAACTTTCCATCTTTTCACTGCACAGTACAGTGTACTAAGGTTTTCAGCAATTTTATAGCAATCAGGATGAATTATTTTTTTTAATTAAACATTAAGCAATGTAGAAAAAAACTGTCGAGCCCGATTTTGTTTTTAATTCTTCTAAACGTTCCAATATTAATAAGAATTAAGTTCGTATTCAGCAACCTAAACCTAATATAGCTTACAGTGACACATTTCGTGCTACAGAAACGTTATTTTCATATCGGCTATGGGATTGACAGACAGCTGTTAAATACTAGATCTTAATACTGACTTTAGATTTATGTTGAACGACTTTGTATATCCTATTGCAGCATATATACTGTGTTAAAACATAATGATTTTCATTCAAATAAACATAATGATATTCAATGAAATATAATCTCAATCAAATAAACATAATAATATTCAATAAAAAATAATCTCATAATGATTTTGTTGATGTTGACAGGAGATTAGCAGTTGTCAACTGCTAAATTTTGATTTTTATATCAGATTTGTAATCAGCAATGCTGAAAACTTTACTACACTGTACTGTGCAGCGAAAAGATAGATAGGTTTCCAATTGAAATAGCTCACAGAACTTGATAATTTTTTACAAATTCTTATTAATATTGCAACATTTAGAAGAATTTTTTTAAAAATCGGACTCGTCAGTTTTTTCTATTGATTAACGTTTAATAAAAAAAAAATTCATCCCGATTGCTATAAAATTGTAGTCTCTAGCGATTTTTTAACAGTAAATTTCTATTTATGCCCACTGTACGACGTCTCACTGAGGACTGTTGTTGAGAAAAATCTCACGCCACCTCTAGACTATTCATACCCAGCCGGCGAAAATTAAAATCCGGCCGGCGTAGATAAGAAAAAAGGCGGTCCTTTGTGGGACGCCAGAAATTGCATCTACTCACCGGGTCCTCTTGTAAGGGGAGTGCGACCTCCCACTACAAGCGCAACATTTTGTACTTTTCAAAAATTTCAGGAAAACGGTTTTAGAAATTCCTTGATCCGGGATCCGTTGCGTTCCCCGTAACACTACTCGCTGATAAAACTTGCGCCTCGGTTCTGTAAGAGAGAATGTGCATGATCTGTACGGAGAGAACGACTTCGAGAAATAGCAAAAATGATGATGACCGAGGACGGAGTCATCTTGTCAATTTATCGAACGACTCGTATTGTGTCGGTTCGATGCAAAAACTATTTTCCTATAATTCAAGATTTTCTTTAACAATTTCTTCTTCTTCAATAGGACAAGGGGGAATATTGATTCTCAGAGGTGGGGCGGTTAACTCGAAGGAACTAAAGGACAGTGGACTATTGCTCAGAATTGTTTGTACAATTGGAGTTGCAACGTCAGGTACAGATATGATATATGTTTTGGAGGGTTATATGGATAGGTTGTTGTTTGCGTGACACAAATGGAATAGAAGTGTGTGGATTGATATAATTGTTTTTGCGTAGTCGACGAAGGGGTGTGAAATTTAAGACCTCACGGTAATTTTTTTTTACCTCGGCTTTGTCAGAATTATATCACGTATTAATTCCCTTATTTCGACCTCTGCTTTTTGCATTCTGGACGAATTAATATTCCAGTAATATTTATGAACACGCGTAATCATTTGGTGTACGATCAAATACCCGACGCCGCAACAAAAAAGAATACGAAATAAAGATACCGCTGCACGACCCGGGTGGATCGTTGAATATGATTTTCGTGGACGATGATACATCGACGTTGCAAGTGAACTTACAAGACAGCTCCCAAATTCTTCACAGCTCTTACTGTCCCGGTCTCTTTTGTTACGCCTGTGTCCCGGACAACATGTCCGGAACAGGTATCACCGGCTGGAAATTCGGCACGTCGTAAAATGCACTGTGACGTGGCAGCCTCGAAAGCGCCCAATAAAAAGCGCACTGATTTCGTGACCCTTTCTCGCTTACCGCGTCCCGGCGTACCTTTCTCTTCTTTTTTCGTGTGAGTCCTTAGGACAAAATTCCAGAATTTATTTCGTGCAAGCGGAGCAGATGCGTAGATCTTCGCGTCCCTGATTTTATGTTCTCTCGGCTTCCCTTGCCGGCCACCAGGATCAAAGGAATCCGAAGACGACGGGGGACAGAGGAGCATCGGTTGCCAGTTCATCGCTCATCGCTCTCGCTCAGGTAATCGCTTCGCATATATTTGGCGCTATAATACTCTCGTTTGTTCCGCTTGCTCTAAGAGTCTTCGATCTTCCCGAATATTCTACCGCTTCAGAATATTTGCTAATACGGAAACATAGCTGTCGAATTAAGGCTCGATACCTTCAGTTGCATTTACATTTCAGCTAACATTTGGTGGGCGCAGCGGGAAGCCAGGAGCGGTACCGGGAGAACAATACCGTCCCGAGGATCCCGGCTATAAGAAATGGTGCGCTCAAAGCTGTAAGCCCAGCATTGACGGCGAAAGAGTCTCGAGACAATTAACGTCTCGAGACAATTCTACCGAAAGCTGTCGATCGCCGATTGGCGAAAACGAGAAATTCTGGACGTGGAAAGGAGCGACGAGGGCGGATCTCCCAGTATTCGAGATCTCCGAGAAACAGCCTACTCTTCAGTCTAGCTGTGACTACCGCCGTGAGCGCAACACTTCGAAAATCGAGCGATACTGACGGAAACTGCGAACGAGACGCGAACATTGCACGAGACCGAGTGCCGGTTTTGGTATTTATACGAGAGGGGTAGGCACGAGAGAGACGGGAGTTCGAGCGACCCGAGCGGAGGAGCGAGCGCGTTGACCAGCGGCCGACAGGAGGGGGAGGACCGCACCGGTGCCGATTATCAACTAGGGTGAACCAGCGGAACTGTAAGACCTCTCATTTACTCTGAAATTTTTAGTGTCGTACCGAAGGGTTTTTGTGTTATCGACGTCTCGTCCGCGGAGCGGTCGCGAGTGCAGGCTCGCCCGAGGAGACCGTCCTGTGTTTGTGAAGTTAGCACGACGTTTTATTAGTTCCTAAAAAACAATAATTGTTCCAATAGCACTTTTCATAGTTCCACAGTTGCTTGTAGGAAAGTGTAGAAGTTTTAAATTAATTATAATAAAAAAAAAAGTAAGATCAATATAATCAAGTTAAGTTCGTATATGTAAGTACTTATTACACAAATAAATATGTGATAAGTATCAATAATATTAATAATTGAACGCTGAAATATCCAAGTATCAAATTGAGAAAAACTTAACATCGAGGATCAAAAACTCGGCGTGCCCCAATTAATACATCATTTTTCAATATAAATGTTAATAATGCTACTAATAATTTTATGTATATTATTAAAAAAAAAAAAAAAAA
>NW_022639564.1:1017080-1019859 GCF_010583005.1 Odontomachus brunneus
AAAAAAAAAAATATATATATATATATATATATATATATATATATATATATATATTCACTATAGGGAAATCTATACTAATGTTTCATGAATTCAACGGTGTGTCGCTGTATATAGGAATGACTTTTCTGTATGAATATATTTATAAATTTATTTATGAATTTATTAATTCGATATTCTATCGCTAAAAATATTCGATAACACAGGAACATTAGCTCCAGAATATTCAATAACAGAGGAACTTAGCAGTCGTATTAAGAATCAATATCGTCAGCTGTGTTTACATTTTAGCTGGCGTTTGGCGAACACAGCAGTACAGAGCAAGGAGCGATACCGGGAAAACAATACCGTCCCGAGGAGATCCCGGCTAAAAGAAATGGCGTGCTAATCAAGGCCGCGAGCACATCATCGTTGGCCAAGGTGTTTCGAGACAATGTCAACAATAAGAGCTGTCGACGCCTGATTGGTAAAGATCTGGGATTCTAGCCGAGGAGAGAAGCGACGAAGAGGGATCGTCAAAGGATTCGAAATCCGAGAGGAACGGCCGATCCAGTAGTTTAACTGCAACCGTTCCGACGGGAAGACCAGCCGTGAAATTACCGCCGTGATCGAGTCGCGAATCTATCGAGAGCGAAGGAACGAGTAGACGGACGAGTGCGTTAGCAGGAAAGCGAAGACCGCACCGAGACCGGCCATCTGCAGGGCGAAGCCTCTGATACGGTAAGACCTTCCATTTATTTCAACGATTTTTGCGTACGCGCTTTTTAGTATTGGAAGTACAGCAGTTTCAGCCAAATAGGCGTTGCTATTGTTCTTATCTATATAAAATAAAATTTATAATTCAATTAATAACAATCAACAATAAAAAAAATTTTACTGTAAAAAGTTAAAAATAACGAAATGGAAGTGCAGGATTTTATAGATCTCACCTATCTAAGGGTTAAATTAACAATAAAAGTACGAAAAATATAATTTTTATTAAAATTATAATGTGCTTCCCGCTTAAATATCTTATATTTTGTCTTTATATATATATAATTTATGTACTGTTTCTTCTACTATTCGTTTTATATGCCAATTTTAACTTTTTTTTTTACAAAAGTAACGGAAAGTAACGATTTTTTTATTGTTACTTTTCAAATAACGGTAACGCGTTACTTTTTAGAATCAGTAACGAGTAACGGTAACGAGTTACTTTTTACCGCAAGTAACGGTAACGGTAACGTGTTACTTTTAAAAAGTAACGTTCCCAACCCTGAATTTAATGTATTGTGACACTTTCTGACTGACATGCTGTAACTTTACATTGTTACACAAACTTTTCGAACATCTTAGTGATCTAAAATAAATTGTATTTTACCACATGGATGGATCACTAATGTGTACAAGTTTAATGTGTAATAATATGAAGTTGTAGCATGCCACTCAGAATATGTTACAACATAATATATTATCAGATAACTTTATTTTAACTGTTATATGAATTTTAAAATATCATTTTCTATATTTTATTGTTACCGCAGCCTTTGAAAAGTACAAACAATATTGAAATATTACTGTATTTCTTGCAATAATCAATATATTACTGTAAAACTAACATAATATGTAACTTATTCTTTAACGTCTGTTTCTTCATAATTCCATCGCGTTAATTGTCAATTTTATCTATTGATTATTAGAGAAAAGATAGAATTTGTTCTGAATGTATTATTCAGCAAAGCGTTCATTTTCTGGACATATCTGTTCATTTCAACGTATTTGCAGAGATTTGTACTTTAGTGTGTCAAATAAGATTTTCGCAAAATTTTCCTTAGGAAATCTCATTATTTTTTATATAATATTTGTGATCAAATTTTCGATTATAATTTTCGTGCTTAAGATATTTGACTCGGAAGACGAATCGACCTAGAAATTCCAGATAAGTTTACACGGTCGCGTTGTTTTATTTGATACGTACTCGGCGTCGCGCTGCGACCGCGGCGCTTAATATAGTTGATCTTCGCATTGGAGTAAACAGACTTAGCACTCTTTTTACTTCGCGTAACCATAACGATCTTTTCGTATCCCGTCGTTGTCACCAAAATTTTATGTTACGTCTCGGTCGACCGCGGCTGCGCAAATGGAGTGCAGTGTTTGGGCCCTGCCGAAACCAGATCACCTTTTTAGGGTACAAACGAATCTACACAATTCTTTCTCCAGGGATACACGCGATCTTCGATTCATGGAAGACTATGCTGCGAAATAAAATTTCGGAGGTATGTGACCGATGTCACCTACGAGATTAGTTACCGCAGCACAGTAAATAAAACTTCTGGCCTCCATATCCAGTAGTTTAAAGTGTCGTATTGATAGTCTGTGTGCAGCTTTGCTCATCCGTTCTGCTCATACAATGACGTTCTTAAAAGCTTATCGATTATCAACAACAACGGTAATTTGTTTTCGAAATAATACAATGAAAATATTTGCGAAGTGTACAATGGAATATTCTTAGCTTGTCCACTACTAATCACCTAATATTCACGTTGATTTGTGAATTGCTAGAAAATGAACACTACCAGAAATGAAAGCGACAGAATTTTTGTGGTCATGTATTCAAGCTAGCATAATAACCGCATAACGCACGAAGTATAATATTTTAATATAATGTAACACAAGAATTATTATATTTTAATGTTTACCATATGACGTAAATTATACATATTTTGCAAAATTGTAAGATCAGGCCAATGAGCTGTTGTACTCTAACTGGAATGAACGTGGTTGTTGTTCTCAGATTACGTGA
>NW_022639564.1:1019869-1027642 GCF_010583005.1 Odontomachus brunneus
TCCTTTGGGGGGGGGGGGGGGAGATAGAGAGAGAGAGAAATAAGAGGCAGAAAGGAGTTGAGAGTAGGAGAGTGAGCGAGGCAGAGCGTAAAGAGTACAAGAGAGAGAGGAAGCGGAGCGGAAAGAAAGAGAGAAAAGGAAACGACCGACTTTTCAGTATAGAGAGAAAGAGAGTTACAGTACAGAGCAAAAGCAGAGAGCAACTTTTGATATATTACGAATAGCAGAACGACTCTTCGACGATTTCAAATTATACTTTTTCAGTGCACACGAGTGTTTGTATACTAAATAACTTGTATACTAAATATTTTCTATGTTCATCTTCAACGAGTTCGATTTTATTTCCGGCAAGAGTCCTAATAATTCTTACAGTAATTTTTATATTCAGAGATAGAATTAGATATCGATTACACCTAGCGAATAATGATAATGTTCAGCACATTCTTTAAACTTTAAAATACTTTAATTTTTAGAACATATGCTTCTGAATAACGATATTTATATCGTTATTCAGAAGTACTAAAGAGTAGTACATGATTTAAAATTTAAAGCATACGATGCCAGATACCATCAACAGTGGCCAGTTTTCTTCGATATTTAATCTTGAACAGAACGGATGAGCAAATGTATAGTATAACTATTATTCTCAAGGACTATCTGTATGTAAAGAAGGAAATCTTCACTTGACACTGCAACTTAAAAGTAAACTGACCAAATAATAAAAATTTACAGTTTAATAACTTCTACAAGGTTTTGACGTGCTTTGTTGTGTACACGACGCTCGCAAAGACTAAGAGATCGTTATGATATTTTTCGTATACAACAGCGTATATAAATTTCATCAGTCAGATGGCCTGCGGTCAGCACAATTTGAGCATAGGCTTTTAGTAACAGAAACAGTTTATAATATTCTAACGAAACAACTTACGAAAGATAGTAGGCCGATGCTAGAAATTATTTTCGTATTCTATACGATATTTAGAACCTACGTCTATTACTTCTCTTTGTCGCGCGGTGGGCCATGTAACTGACGGTCGCGGCTCTCGGTCTCAAGACCGTTGACATTATGAGGTGCACATCCATGAGATGCTTACCAACAATGTGTTCGGGATATATTGATCAGCATTAACGCGTTATTCAATCCTTCTTGTACATCTAATGAGCGATAAAGATAAAATAATATGTTAGCTTTAACAGCGCGCTCCTCGAACGCGCTTCAATGGCTGAAAAAATTTATCGAATTTTATACATCTCGATATATAACATACATTATATAAATATATGCAAATAGACATGTAATGTAAAGTTTATACAGGGTGTTGCATTTACATACAGGTCAGTACGACAGGTTGCCTCGTCGGCAGGCGCGCTTTCTTTCCTATGAATTTTACTGCGTTCAATTGCGCGCCAAGGTCTACTACACACGGTACGCGCGCCTGTCGACGAGACAACCTATCGTGCTGATCTTCTCAACTTCGCACTTAAACTACCATCTAGGTTAGTTTAAATATTTATTTATAAATATTATTACAAGTTTTTAATACTTGAATGTCTTGAACATTGAAATATTTAAGAAATAATATGCCTCCGGTATAATAATAAAAATATATGCAGCTCACTTTTGTCCTTCCATTTAAATTATTAATTTCCGAATAAGATTTGGACTTTTTTACTTAAAGAATAGTCATTACAGTCACTATGATAGTTACTGTCGTCAATAACACAATAATATAATGTCTTAACAACATCTAAAAAACGTTTTAAAATTTTTCAGACATTTTAAAAAGTTGTCAGAAAAACACTTTTATAACATTTTTAAGTTTTATTCCGATTTATAGACTTCTTAATTATTAAATGCATCTATTTTTATTTTTAAACTAAAAAAATTACAATACTTGATAGTTAGAAACTAACAAGAGGAGGAAAAATGTTTTAAAAAAATTCTGATAAAAGTTAAAAATAAAAAATTATTGATATTAATTGTTTGCCATTAATGCATAAATTTTTATTTTGAACTTGTTTCGAACGGCCTGAGGTTGGAGAGCGGCTGGTTCGGAATGAATATGGAAAAATTATACAACCCTTTAAAATTAATTGCTTTTTATGTGTTCCGGACGGCCGTAGAATGTCCATGCGGAACGAGTACGGCGGGCGGCCGAGCCCCAGGAGCCGCTCAACTCGCGGTCGCCGGCCTACCGCCGCCGGTGCGCGCCGTCGCCGCGACGCGGCGAGCGCGTCGGCCGGAGCCGCTTCTCGCTGTTAAGTTCCGCTTAGGTGCCTATATAAGACGCCACGCGAGACCACTCAGGGCTTTTATGCCTTTTGCCTGTTGCTAGCTTTGACTGCACATCAGGTATTCTTTTACGCTCTAGCTAGCTTCCAATCGCCTTTTTGAGTGCGTAAGCACCGTTGGGCACTTGCCTCACCAGAGGTATATTTGCATATCTGCATCGATCTTCACTGCCTTAAGAGTGTCGTAGACACGTTGGCATTTGCGTTTAGATTTCGGCAATTCTACACAACTCTCCGCAGCTCTTTAGAGTACGTTTGCACGTTGGGCTAACTCTAGAGTGTCCGAGGACACACTGGCATCTGCGGTACGAAGTGTATGGTAACTCCACGGATCTCCACCTTCTCAATACGATCGAGAATTGAGAGAAGGCTTCGCGCAATCACGTCGGATTACCTGGACGCCTCCACCGCGGTGGACGTCTCGCTTCGCGACATTTCCCGTATTGAATACCGGGTATTAGCGCCAACAGAACTTAGTACGATTGAGCTCACGACTCCGCGCGAGTCGTTGTAATCAAGAACTCTGCGGCCAGGGTTATGATGAAAATGTGGACTTGATCTTAAGTGACCTTGTCAAAATCAGGTCATTAATGTTTTTTTAAACGGAAATTCTTATTTTTATTACATATTCTTGTAACTTATCGCGAGAGCTTTCCAAAACACTAAAGTTACGTTTCATTGAGTACTTTCCGAGTTATGGAGCTTGAAAGTTAAGGCAAGACCGATCACTGATTCGGCCAACTAAGGCAAGACCGATCGTTTTGAGAAAATTTTGAGAAACGGTTGAACTTATGTTTACAAGACAATGGAGCTCCATTTGAACATCTTATCAACAGCTAAAGACATATTCGATTTGATCTTGCTTTAGTTGGCCAGATCAGTGATCGGTTTTGCCTTAGTTGGCCGAATCAGTGGTCGGTCTTGCCTTAACTTTCAAGCTCCATAACTCGGAAAGTACTCAATGAAACTTTATTATAGTGTTTTGGAAAGCTCTCACGATAAACTACAAGAATATGTAATAAAAAATAGGGGTTTCCGTTTAAAAAAACATTAATGACTTTGACCTGATTTTGACAAAGTCACTGAAGGTCAAGTCCACATTTTCATCATATGTCCCCCTTCAAGCCATGCAACTTTTGTTGGAAAAATTTTTTAATAAAATCATCGATTCGCGAGATAATCGACTATATCACTTAAAGTGAAATACCCTGTATATATAAAATCGTATATATAAAATAGTATTGTCGGTAAATGATAATGTTTTCTACTTTTTGACGATCGCTTCTACGTTAAGGCCTTTGCACGTAGAAAAATTTTAACTGTAATCGTAAGATAAAAAAACTGACCAATCACAGTCGATTATTCCTCGAATGCAAGGAGAATAATCAACTCTGATTGGTCAGTTTTCTTACGACCTTACGGTTACGGTTATAATTTTTCTACGTGCAAAGGCCCGACGCTTAGCGAGTTTGTCATCCACTCCAGCATCGCCTTGAGGGGATATCGGAGTGCCTATAAAGCTGTTTTAGGTTTTACGTTTTCCAGACTGAACTGATCGAAAAGCACTTTTGCACGCTTAAAATACTCACTGAAGTATACCTAGCAGATATAATCTTTTCATCGAAAACGAAAAAAAATTTTTAAGTAAGTTGTTTGCCAGCACAATTCGTAGGTTATAAAAAATTTCTCATATATCAAAAAACGACGCATATAAGAAAAAAGGAAATATCTGCTGGCTACAAATTGTTCTAAGGAATAACGTCCATTCTTCAAAAATATGCTTAGAAGCTTTAGAAAACCACAATTCCTTATGGAAAATTACTATTCCTTTTTACTAAAATGTAGATAAAACAAAGCAGACATCCATGATAGTTCACGGATACTGCTAGCGGCGCTAGTGCTACAATAAGCCACTGTTGTAGAGCTGAGAAATTTTTCCCGGACGCACTGGCATTTTGTTCCTTTCACTTCTTGCACAAAGGCGCTTCTCACACAGAGACGCTTCCGTCCTTGTAACTACGCGCTCGGCCGAGTCGGCGCGCCGAGCGAGAGAGAGAATGTCATTCCCTCTTTCTCGCTCCACATTGCGTAGCTGTGGAGCGAGAAAGATAGAATGACATTCTCTCTTTTTTTCATATAATACAGCTAAAAGAAAGCGCCGAACTCGGTTGAGCGCGAGTCATAAGGACGGACAGAAGCATCTCTGTGTAACAAGTGGAAGGAGTAAAACGCCAGTGCACCTGGGAAAGATTTCCTAGCTCTGGCTACATAACCTCTTAGCACACGACAACATACGACAAATAATCGGTTTCCAAGAGCAGCTAAACAGTTGGGACATAAAAAAAATTAGTGCTCATGCGGAGGCGAGCAGCGAAACCAAATGGTATGTACATAATAATAATCGGAACAGAGGCGTCTTTTTCAATATGTACACTAGCGTACTGTTTGTTAGTATTTACTGCCATATGCATTTTTTTACGTTTTTTTTACTTCCCATAAGTAGTCTTATTTGACGTGTACTGCTCGTCAGAAACAATTGCCACATACGTTTATTTTGACGTATATGGTGCTTGTCAATTACTGTCAGAGTCGTGTTATTAATGGTATGCTACTTGTCAGTAAGTACTATCAAAGTCGTTTTTTTTACGTATGCTGGTTTCCAGTAGTTATAAGCACAGTCGTCTTACTTGACATTAGCTGTTTTGCAATAATGACAAGCAGAAGCGTCTTATTTTACGTGTGCTGCTTGTCAGTAACTACTGTCAGAGTCGTTCTGTTTACATGTGCTGTTTTTCAGTAGTTACATGTAAAGTTGTCTTGACGTCAGCTGCTTTGCAACAATGACAAGCAAAGGCGCCTTATTTCACGTGTGCTGTTTGTCAGTAACTACTGTCAGAGTTGTTTTGTTTTACGTGTGCTGCTTTCCAGTAGTTACATACAGAATTGTTACTTGACGTCAACTGCTTTGCAGTGCGGCGTAATTTTCTTCCACTTGCCGCAAAATACCGCCTTCCCACGTTCCGTTCGCGAAACTCAAAATGTTGGGGGCCAGATGCGGAGCAGGCTACACCACCTTACCGAATAATTGTCACTAAACGATACTCCAACGCAAAATATCGTGGAACGAGGTCGGTACGGATCCGGTATCTCACTTGTGATTTATGTTGGAGTGAGTCAGGTTCGGGAAAAACATTCTAAGATACGATAGGTTTTCCAAACGGATAGCATACGAGAGATGTAACTTTTAACATGACTTTTATTATGATTATGCATGATCTTTTACAATCGAGACCATAATCGATAAATTGATTCGATACGGCACGGACCAATCACGAGAGCTCACGCGGATCGGATCGCAACTGCGCGTTAACGGTAACGGTCGTCTCACTGACGACCGAACTCCTTCCGTCCACCAACGATCATACAACACGCTAATCTCGCAAGAATCGCACTAATTCTCTGTTGACTTATCTTTCACGAAAAGCGGTAGAACGACAATCTTTCACGAAACGACGAGCGGTAATCGGTACGAGATACATTTTCTCTAATTAGCGCGAATTGGGTAGGTCATCCGCTCCGACACTTCGGTTCGGGCCCAGCCAGGCAATCGCTACGTAACGCGAAAGGGTATTGAACCCGATTGGTTTGCATCCGTACTAAATTTTGCCGGCCCCTCTGGGGTCGCGGCCACCATGCGAGCGATGCTTCGGTGCACAACCCCCGAGCGCGGCAGTTTGTCTCCATCCGTCACCAACGTTAATCTAATCACGAACTTTTTTAACCAGCATTGCGACAAGACACGGATTGGCGTTCTTACATTATCGATAGTTCCGCTACTGGCCTGGAGTCCTCCGGTCAGTCCTTGTCTGCCGCTCCTTTGGCGCTCGCTCTCTCTCGTTCTTTCGCTCTCGTCCACTCGTTCGTTGGTCAGTTTCACTCGATGGCGTGGTGTTCAGAACACACGACTTCTGCGATACGGCAATACGGGAACGAGTGCCTTGCCAGAACTCGAGTACCTCTAAATAAGACTGCACTCCCTTGCACCCCTCCGGTACTCGGCATCTCTAAAATAATCCTTTTGTTTTGGAATACTGCCGACCTTTTCGTTCGTTATTGATATGGACGTTTCTTCTGAGGCCAATTGTTTTTCCTTACGTCGTTCCCTTTTCGTTCCGGGATCTGGCTGTTATTCCGTAACTGGTATCCTACAAATCGGAAGACGAATACAAGGTCGGCGGCATCCAAGTTCGGAACGATACGATATTCGGTATTATCGCCAATATTTGAGCAGTAAGGACTCACTCTGGTTCTTTTTGGAGTTTCCCGGAGCGAGAGCACTCTTGTCTTACGCTGCGCGTCCATGTCTCCTCAGCCTCGACCTCCTGCTGTCAGTTTCGGGAGCCACGAGGGTACAGGTATTCGGGACGCGCGAATCGCCAATTTAACACAAAAATCCGAATGTTTCCGATAGCTACGCCAATGGTACGATACGTAAACACACCGTTAATGGAAACATAAATATTCGCACGAATTTCTCGCGACTTAGCCCGAGCAATCACTAAAAAATCGATCTAATTTCTTATTTCGACAGCCTAATCCTCTTGTGACGTGCAGCTGCACCGCTGCCACGTCACAGCAGCAGTGACAAGCAGAGGCGTCTTATTTCACGTGTGCTGCTTGTCAGTAACAACTGTCAGAGTCGTTTTTTTTTATGTGTGTTGCTTCGCAGTAGTTACAAGCAGAGTCAACTTATTAGATGTATGGTGCTTGTCAGTAACTACTGCCACATGTCTTTTTTGTCGTATAAAGTGCCTGTCAATTGTTATTGCCACACTTGTCTTATTTGACGTGTACAGCTTGTCAGTAAGTACTTATACAGAAATTTTTGTTTTACGTGTGCTTCTTGCCAATGGTTTACATGTATAGTCCTCTTGCCTTCAATAATACTTGTTGCCAGATACATGTAAGGTAAAGCACACTCCTATAGAATGAATTGTCTTCTTTCAAACATTAAGGGGGGAAATAGGTTTAGAGGCCTGAATTTTCATGTTTTTTTGCGATTTTTTTTGGGCGGATTTTTTTTTTTTTATTTATTCCAACTATTAGATCATATTGTACATGTTTTCAAGTATATATTCAAATTTTTTCAAGTCTGTTTCTTATAAAATAGCGTCGTTATAAGCCGTAACCCGTGAACGTCCGCCGCATGAACATGTCGCTTGTGTGACGCCTACAGGTCGTAATTTCCATCTAAAATCAAAAAATCAAAAATATTTACGTTTATTATAAGTTTCTCTTCTATATGAACCTCAAATTAGATAAAAAAATCGAAAATTGAAGAAATTTTGCAAGTCTGAAAAAAAGCCATCGATTTTCACCGTTTTTATTTCACTTATCTGTCCTTAAAAATGCATTTAAAATTCATTTTTTATGCCAATTGGAGGTTCATATAGAAGCCAATTGAATAACGAACAATAATCA
>NW_022639564.1:1027652-1034997 GCF_010583005.1 Odontomachus brunneus
TTTTTATAGACTCGACTTCCATAGCTCCTGCTGAGTCGTCATGATTTTTTGTACAGGTTTCTTCGTCGTGCTCGGCTTTCCATGTTAAATATTCTTCAGAATTCGTTGATTTATTTTTACGCGTGAACCGACGTCAACTGGCGATAAACGATGATGTATTCAAAATGTACAGAACGGCTACTAATGTCGAAATTATGTCCACGTTTCTATGTAATCCCTCTGTCGGACAGCCAGAAAAATACTTCCTCGACTCCCTATAATACCCTTTGCAATGTATACGATGCGAGGCCGAAGAGAAAGCGACGGCCCGAGCGACCGCTCCCGCCTGCTGCTACAGAGGCAGGTAGTAAACTCGAGCGCGCTCGGTAAAATGCTCATAATTTGGAAAGTACTTCGAATTTCGCTTTGAAATTTTGGGGACATATTCTTGAATAGTTATACTATTGATTTATGATGGTTCCAAAAAATCGATTTTTTGAAACCTCTAAACCTATTTCCCCCCTTAAGTGATTATTTTCAGTCGAAAGTAAAAGTAAATCTTGTGCATTTGAATCGATTAAAACATTTACTCGTATGGAATCAAAATGCACTTCATATTTTGAATGAAACATTTACTCTTCTGATTTCGATTGACGCTATTTTTACTACTTTGAGTGAAAATATTGCTATTTTTCATTTTAAGAAATGTAAAATGTACCATTACCGTTTCTATAATAAAAATAATAATATCACAAGTAACGCTTTACTTTCTAACTCTGCTGATAGCGTACACATTTGAGAACCGTGTATAAGTATAATCGATACATGGGGGCTGAAGAATATATTTCATGAATAGGCCGAGTTTGATCAATATTTTAGCTGCGAGAAGCTCGGATAAAAACAAAAATAAAATATTAGATAAATAGAGAGAAGAGGCGAAAACCGAATACCTTCATCTTTCTGACTGTGTGCTAAAAGAAAAACGGAAATAGAAATTTAGCTATCCATCTCTTTTCGTTATCATCACATTTCGACTTTTATATTCAGTCTCTTTTACGATTATGAATCGAAGTGAATATGTACGCGACTCTCGTTTCTATGTGTTATCCTGTTCATAACGATTTATATAGGGCTACGTTTGACATCCAATTCATTCGACGATCGCCCTTATATGGATAGCTCTGTGTATGTGTGTATGAATAGCTATGTGTATGTGCATGCAACTGGACGGGGAAAAACGCTCGCATCAGAAGTGTCAACATCTAACAAAGGGATGCCACAACCTGCTAAATTGATTTCCGAACGAGTTATAGCACGTTCGATAACTGCGATGTTGAACATCAATATCCTAATGGGGTTTGTGCAAATCGGCCTTTGTTTGTGAAAAATTATAGTATAAAATTTGGATCGTGGAGCTGTAGCGTACATAGGCCGAAAGTTGCGGCTCTCTTTCAGCGAGGCGGCGTGACTGAGCGAACTAAAGTTCACGCACCGAACATTTTTTGGACCGGCGAGCATTCGAATTCCGCCGACGACTTGTCCGTGTGCGGTATTTTTTTTATTTCTTTCTTTAAGACATATAATTAATGTTTTTCCAATAAAATATATTGTGTTTCGGGTGTTGTTCTCCGAGATTAAAGCGAGAGCAACCATGTAGTAGTACCGCCAGCGGTACGAGGTGACGCCACAATCTTTCAGCTTAGCCAATCCTGACGTCGAAGCTCACGCCCTCCATCTTCGGTTCTATCTACTTATTCACACCGTCCTTCATATTGTTAAAAGTTCGTGCATCTCTGGGTCGGGCTAATTCTGTTGTTTGTAATAAGTTGTTTAACAAGGCTTAAAATTATCAACAAGGTTCACTTTTCTTGAAGCAAGAATGAAGGAAGAGAGGTGAAACTTCACTCTCAAGTAGTAGCGATTTAGTCAATGATCCTAAATAAGAGCTTGATTAAAGAAGCGAAGGCGGAATTATCGGATAAATATCTTAGAAAAGGTAATTTTCGATTCGAAGCACCTCTGCTCAACCCGGAAGTTGAGGTTATATTAAATGAGACAGCAAAGAGAAGGGATAGATTCCTAAGTTTTGACCAATCGTTATGTGGCGCAACGAATTCAACCTTAGGATCACTTATATCGGAGATTATACAGGTCAAAGAGAATATTTTTACTAATTTAGAAATAAGCTATTTAGAAATAACCTTACCCATAAAGGGGGCATCTTCGTTATTAATCATGGCCCTTCTAGATGCCTCAATCTGATGCGGAGTGGACAAGAACTGCATCCTGTAACCTTGTATATAAGCCAATACAAATTTGTCCGAAGTGAATTTGGACCAAATCTGCAGAAAATTCTTCAGACGACCTGTCAAATGGCTTACCTCTACTATTAGTTCAATTGCAATTGAGTGCTCTGAGCTCGTGGAAACGTAGACGACTCCGCTAATTTCTGCTTGGGAACGTTTTGAATCGTTTTCGGCTTCGTTTTCTCTAGTACATTTCTAGCCTCTTTCTTAAACCCCGGATATATAAATACTTTTCTTACCTTTGATAATTGATACATTAGTTCACACTGAAGTCTGCCTGCATCGTTTAGGCGCTGAACAATCTCCAAATTGATAAGTATGCTATTTCGAAAAAAATTATTAAATGTTTTGATGATTTACATGACAGATGACAATGTTGTGTGCAAAGATAGAGAGAGAGGGGGAGAGAGAGGGAGAGGAGGGAGAGAGAGAGAGAGAGAGAGAAAGGACAAAAAACGAGAAGAGAAATAGAGGAAGCAGAGTGAAAAGATAGCACAAAAAGAAATATAAGAGAGCAAAATGGACTTCTATTTTTTATACTAAAGAATAAATTTTTTATACTAAAGAATAAATATATTTAATCTCATCTATCTCTATCAATTTATTGATGCATTTTATGTCATATTTGTGTATACAATAGGTATTTATTAATCATTTTTGAGAAAAAGATATGATATCATAACAAACCTACCTTTTTTTAAAAAAAAAAAAAGTAGAAAAGGCGCCAAGTGCATGCGCTTTCTCGTATAAATAAATATTATAAAACAAATTATTGGAAAAATTCTCACAAAAAGAAATAATGATATCAAACGATTTAGGTCAAGTGAAATTAATTTTATAACAATAAATATTGTTATAATTACTTTGTATGTATGAACACTACATTAAGTATCTACTGATTTTATTTTTTGATAATTATAGAATTGGGAAAAAATAATTTTTAAAAGCTTATTTAGTAAACATACAAAATAAAAATTTTAGGAAAGTTAAATAAAATTTTACACACACACACAAAACACTTGGCGTGCAAGAGAGGATTGCATTAATACTTTTAATGCTTTACAAAAATCTTTAGGACATATGTTGTACGAGTAGCATTAAAAGAATGGGCTAAGTATTTTGTGTACGTGTGTAAAATTTTATCCTGACACGTCAAGTGTTTTCTGTGCGTGTGAAGTTTTATTTAACTTTTCCCAAAATTTGTGTGCGTGTGAAGTTTTATTTAACTTTTCCCAGAATTTTTATTTTGATATTGTTCCGGACGGAACGTGTACGTCCACACGAAGCGGGTACGGCGGGCGGCCGGGCCTCAGGCGCCGCTCGACTCGCAGTCGCCGGCCTCCCGCCGCTAGTTCGCCCCGTCATCGCGACGCGGCGACGGCGTCAGCCGGAGCCGTTGCTCGCGGTCAAATTTTGCTTAGACGCCTATATAAGGCGCCACACGAGACCACTCGAAGCCTTTTGACTGCGGTTGCAAATTAGGTCACTGCCTCGTATTCTTTGTGAAACTCTCCACGGCCTTCTTGAGTGCGCATGCACGTTGGGCCATTGCCTCAGGTGAGGTGTATTCTTTTGCATCTCTGCATTGATCTTCACTGCCTTAGAGTGTCTGAGGGTGCGTTCCGTTTCCACGCATAATGCGCACAAAGCGCAGCGTTAGAGTGACAGAGATACGAAAGTAAGATAAAAGAAGACGGAGAGCCTCAGCTCCAAGTGCAGTCCATGCGATCTCATGCGTTCGAGAACTAACCTTAACCTAGGTTCGACAACCTCACCCGAGTGATCTCTCTCGTATCTCTGTCACTCTAACGCTGCGTTTCATGCGTGGAAACGGAACGCACCCCATGACACATTGGCATTTGTTGGTACAGAATATTTAGGTAACTCCACCTTTTCAATACGATTGACGATTGAGAGAAGGCTTCGCGCGACCATTCGGATTACCTCGGAGCCTCCACCGCGGTGGACGCTTTCCTTTGCGATAGCTCAAATATCGCAAACACGTGTATCAGTTCGACAGAACGCGGTACTGTCGGGCTCACGACTTCGCGCGAGTCGTAGGTGTCTTCCGGAACTCTGCTGCCAGGGACGCAGCTCTCACGCGAGCCACGCTCGCTATTGCTCCGCTGCCAGGAGCGCAGCGCTCACACGAACCACGTTCGCAGATAAGTCGATTCCAGACTTATCCTGCGTCGCATCCGCGACTCAACAAGCGAGGGATACTCGCTTCTAGTCTCAACGGGACTTAGCGTTAGTCACACACACGGCACTATCAACGCACGTCCACGGTTACGTGTAAGTCGACGCGAGACTTATACGCCGTCGCATACGCGACTCCACACGCGAGCTCCTCTCACGACTAAGTCCCTGCGAACCTTAGTCTTTGGCGCATCGGCGACAGCAGGAACACGAGCCACATTCACCTCCACGTCAACGTCAGACTTAGACTCCGCCGTATACGCGATTCAAGCACGCGAGTTCCATTCGCGTTTAAGTCCCTACGAGATTTAGCCTTCGCCGCGTGCGCGACTGTTCAGGTGAGTCCAGCTCGCCTGTACATCACCTCAGATTCAGCCTCTGTTGCTCCCACGCCACACAGAGCCGAATCTCACTCGGACGGGAAGGGGGGATTTTCTTCTCAGCGCGGGCAACTATACGCGTGTCCTCAGCAAGACCACGCCGTGCTTGCACATTAAAACAAACTCGCACTTTCCTCACACCATCTTACGAGGTTCCTGGATAGGAGAGCACAATCTTATATTTGCGCATCTAAACGTAGTAATCAACTGTAGTTCGACGGCACTATGAACTAGCCGCTCACCAATCCGGGCTGTTCGAAACAGATATGTTTAATAAGTGTATAAAAACAGGAGAGTGCGACGCGGATAGCGACAGAGGTATAGTCACAGCTTCATGTGCCGTAAAGCGCTATCGGACGATATTTTCGAATAAGCTCATCCGGATGGGGCCCAAGCCCCCACTCTTCGCGGTCTCTCTGGACGGTAGTACAAACTCAGTCGTCTACCGTGACACATGTAGCCGTGGATTGGTTTCGAGTTCTAATGTTCAGGATTCGAGTTATTTGAAGTATGCGGTTCAGGCCCCTAAACCGGTTGTAATTGCCTCAGAGTTCAGTCTTCGATGCTAAGTTTATGCCGCAAGTGAAAATTCGAGCAAGTTGATAGTCGACAATTGTAGACGCGGATCCGTTGTAATTGCGTCATCCGTGCTTCGGCTCGGTTCTGCGCGCAAGGCCATTGTGGCACGATTCGTGTACCGGCACGATTTCAAGCACGTGCGTCGCAACCGGTCAGTACTGAACGTCGTCATGCGTGTCCGCCGTGCAACGGTACAGTGATAGTACCTGGAGAGACTCTAAGTGCGTGCGGACTTACAACCCGCAGTGCATTCTTAGTGCGTGCGGACTTACCACCCGCAGTGCATTCTTAGTGCGTGCGGATTTACAACCCGCAGTGCATTCTAAGTGCGTGCGGACTGACAACCCGCAGTGCATTCCAAGTGCGTGCGGACTTACAACCCGCAGTGCATATCAAGTGCTTGCGGACTTACAACGCCCAAGGCACATTCAGTGCGTGTGGATGTACAACCCACAAGTGCATTTAGAGTGTACAGCTTCATACTCTATCTAAAGCCTTGCACGGTCAGCTGCAAGCAATTGTGAAGGCCTTCATTGAGCACAACAACCCTGCCCGCTGCATCTCGTTCTCATCCTGAGTGTGTGCGGACTTACAACCCGCAGCGCATATCGAGAATAGAACATCTTGGTCTATCATCATCCAAGAGCTTTACGGCGTTACGCCCCGTAAGAGCTTGAGAGCGCAGCCTCTCTCTCTCTCTTTCTGACTTTGTCCTTACAGCATTTTCATCTGGCACGACATTGTTCTCTCGTTCGACATCCTCGAACCCCGGCTGTCCGGCCCTTCTCTGCAGCGCATCGCAGACCTCTCTCTCTCTCTCTCTCTCTCTCTCTCTCTCTGTCTCTGTCTCTGTCTCTCTCTCTCTCTCTCTCTCTCTCTCTCCGCAGCATCTCAACAGTCACAGCCACTACGCCTCACAATTCAGCACGTCCATCTCTCTCTATCGGCAACGCAGCAACAACATCAGAGTGTCGTCTCTCAATAGGGCGTCTCACTGGGAAGTCACCTCACAGGCTATCACCAATAATGTATTCACAGGTACCCGGAGGGTACTCAACGTGGTCAAAAGACATTTTATTTGCCAGATTCTAATGACACATCTTGAGGCTGCTCAAGTGGTACATAACTGTTGATTGCCAGTGGCTTACAACCACCATATAGTTGTACCCCCTGTTTTCCGTATTTAATACTTTTAATAAATATAAGGAATTTGAGCTACCGCCTCTGTATTCTAGCCTTATCTGCGCTCTCCAGACCTTTCAAAGTTCTATACAATAAGTAAACTTTTAAACATTATTTTTTCCCAATTCTGTATTATCAGAAAATAGCGTAAACCGTTTGATATCATAATTTCTTTTTGTAAGAATTTTACCAATAACTTTTTTTATAATATTTATTTATACGAGAAAGCGCATGCACTGGCGTCTTTTTTTACCTTTTTTTTTTAGAAATAATATTATCGTGCATACATATTCACAGTAGTACAATAGTGTACAACATAGTGACTAAAAAACTAAAAAACGTAAACCGGAAGTGCTGCTGCGACCTCCCTGCAGCGCAACTAGCGCAGCTAGCCAAAGGCCAAAGTCCTTAACTCGGCGAGTTCGGCTTCCCGCGCGAATCTACTCACGCGGCGCGAAAGCCCGGATTTACGACCCGGGCCGTGTAAAGCGGCAGCAATACTTCCATCCGCGAAGCCGACACTCATCTTGCTCTTCGAGCCCATCTTCGCTCACCATCGGTCAACACAACCATATTCTCCGATGGGAGGAGTTTTGCAATAAAACTTGTGTTTTTCTTATATATATTTATTATATATTCTGTATATATATATACACAAAATGCAGCGCAATGTCGATCAGCAATACGTGATAAAGTTTTGCGTTAAACTCGAACAATCTA
>NW_022639564.1:1035007-1036544 GCF_010583005.1 Odontomachus brunneus
TATTTCTATTTAAAAAAGCAAAGTTGACCTTGTTCTGACCTTGGCGACGCCATCCTATGTCAAATAACTACTATTGTTGAATGCGTTTTTTTAAGCCTTACAACTTTTGTCTGAAACATTTTTCTCTAAAATGCTCCTCCGCCGAGTTATCTTGCCGTTCCGGTACTTTTGCTATACCCTGTATACGGTCTGGCTTCTTCCATGTTGTCATCACAGTATATTGTTTTATCGGTATCGCCTATTCTGTATTCCCTGAGTTGAAGTGACGATTTTCTGGATTCAAGTAACTGTCGTAGCTCCTCATCTTGTTCTTGTGCTTCTGCCAGTTCTTCCGTTGATAAAATAATTGGGGCATCGATTGTTTCTACGCGTGAGAATGCATCCTTATTTTTTTCTCCCGCGACATGCGTGATGTCAGTTATGAACTGACTGATGTAACTCAAGTATCGAAGTTGTCGAGGTGACGCTTTTTCCATTCTTTGATTGAAGGCGTAAGTTAGAGTCTTACGATCTGTTTTGATTTTCAGCTTACGTTCTTTGACTGTCTAAAAAACTTTATTTCGAAATATATAGCTAATAATTCTCTGTCGTGCGCACTGTATTTCTGCTGCGTTGGTGAAAGCTTCTTCCAAAAAAAACCCAACGGCTGCCATTTCCCGTTTTGCAGTTGTTCAAGACTGACGCCTATTGCCGTGTCCGATGCGTCTGCCGTTAAGGGCTTATGTGGGTTTTGAGGCTCAAAAAATAGCATATTTTCTCGAATTTTTTTTTCATATAATTAAAAAATTTTTCAATACAAAATTTTATGTACATGAAAGAGTTGAATTTGAACTATATCTCAAAAAATTTTCAGCCAAAAATATTGAAAATTGAGCCGTTGAGAATTTATTTCCGGCGACGCCTAAAAAAAAAAGTGCCTTTGCGGTGGTTACGATAACTCGTGATATTTTTATCTGAAATCAAAAAACCAAAAATCTTCTGTTAGTAGATGAGTATAGCTCGTAATGGAACGAAGGATTTTAAAAAATAATGAAATTTGAATTTTTTGCAGAGTTGTAAACAAAAGAGTGAAATTTTTGGTAAAATTTTCAGTACGTTTAGTTTTGTAAAATTACTTCTAATTACTGAAATGAAGAATCCTTCGTTTAATCACTAGACAATTCAATTTAGAAGTATGCAAAATTTCAGAAAGATCGGTTCATTAGTTTTTAAGAAATCGTGACCACCGACTTCAAAAATCGTGTTTTGAGAAAAACGCGTTTAAAGTTAAAAGTACGAATAAAACTAAGAAAAAAACTTTTTTTTAACTTACACAGAATCATCTATTCCTGCACCATATAGCAAAGATCCTGCTGCAGCTACAATGTCCAAGGCATCCTTTTGTTCCTGTCTGAGACGAGTTCTTGCTTCTTTAGTCCCAGCCTCAGCTTCTCAGCTATAGCTATTCGAAGTTCATCCTCTTTCCGCGCATATTCATGACTATTTCGGCCAAGTTTTACATCTATTCCATTCCATTAAATAATTGTTTCCTTTTTTT
>NW_022639564.1:1036580-1036827 GCF_010583005.1 Odontomachus brunneus
TTTTTCAGAATTTTATATTAACTTTTTAGTACTTCATTTTCTTACATTTTCTTGAAATACTAAAAAGTTAACACAAAATTCTGAAAAAATTCATAGAGCTCTATGAAAACAAAATAAGCAATTTTTATTTCTTCATATTTTCCGCTAAAGTTGATAGAATTCAAGTAAAAAATTATTGAAACCAATCTTGTAGATATTTAAGTAAATATCTTAGAAAATAGAGATCGTATAAAAAATTTTTTCAAGT
>NW_022639564.1:1036837-1037471 GCF_010583005.1 Odontomachus brunneus
TCATCCTCTTTCCGCGCATATTCATGACTATTTCGGCCAAGTTTTACATCTATTCCATTCCATTAAATAATTGTTTCCTTTTTTTTGGCCTATCTTTTCTTCGAACACTTTCTGCACGATCAACTCTACTTACTTTATGCTCCATTTTTCAAAAAATTCTCTATGAATTTTACAACACACACGTATAACCTCAAAGAAATCTCGTGGCTTAATTGAGCTACAATATTTTCGTAATGTCTAGGAGACCATTAGAAAGTGAGAGAAGCGAGCGAGAGAGACAGACAAACAGTGACTGAGCAGTTGCCGTAATATACCTGTGGTGCTCTCGGTCGGTCTTGCCGAATGGGGGAAATTTCAAAACGCTCTATCTCCTACATTTTTCCTCCGATTGACTTAAAACTTCGGGAAAATATTCTTGAAATTATGTACTTTCAGATAAAAAAAAACGATTTTTTGAAGGTTCAAAACCCACATAAGCCCTTAATGTCAACTATGCGCCTGCGATCAGATATACTAACAACGTTGCGTGCGCCAGTTGACGTTTTGACGCATATGAAAACTCTTATTTATGAGACCCCTATATATATATATATATATATATATATATATATATATATATATATATATATATATA
>NW_022639564.1:1037518-1041200 GCF_010583005.1 Odontomachus brunneus
TATATATATATATATATATATATATATATATATATATATATATATATATATATATATATATATATATAAGAAATATATATTATTATAAGGTCCCGAACAAAAGACCAAAATTGTTACACTCGGGGACCGTTGTGGGTATAACGATTTATGAAAACTCTAATTTTGACGTTCTTAAAACAGTCATTGTAAATTCTTATTGGAAATATATTTTTTGTGTGCATGAGAAATTTTAATTTAATTAATAATAAATGAGCATTTTTAAATTCCTTGATTAAGAAAAATATTTATTTAACATACAAATTATTTATTAAAAAATTTGATATAAAATAATTAAAAATGGTTTAAAATTGTGTTATATACAAATTTAAAAATATATAAGATTTAAATAAAAAAAAAAAAAACTATTCAGGGAATCGAACCTGCAACCCCGAGCGTAGTAGTCTACGTCTTACCGTGGACGCTACGCTGCTAGCTCGAAGATTGCTTTTCCGTAACGGTACTATAGGGACAAAAATTTTTCTCGAAATATTTAAAAAAATATTTCTCGAGAATGCCTTAATAGTGGGTCCTACGGCTTTACAGGAGTAAATGTATGAGTGCATACTACACACCCATAAAATTTTATTCAAATCGGTGATGAGAGACTGCCGGGTTCCCCTTGTGAGAGGGATCCCCTAAACGGGAGTTTTCCCGTAAATTCTTTCGTTAATAACTTTTTAACAAACGACGAGCGCCAAATAAAACTTTTTGAATGTTATTGAGAAGATTGACCTCTACAATATATGTCAAAGTCAAAATCATCCGAGGTGCATCCTTTAAAATGTTAATTATCACATAAATATATATTGGAGGATCGAGCTTTGCCCGCCGAAGGCGCAACGAAGTGATGCCACAATCTTTCAGCTTTGCCAATCCTGATAACGAAGCTCACGCTCTCCATCTTCGGCTCTATCTACTTATTCATACCGTCCTTCATATTGTTGAAAGTTCGTGCATCTCTGGGTCGGGCTAATTCTGTTGTTTGTAATAAATTTTTTAACAACGCTTATAAAATTATTAACAAGGTTCACTTTTTTTTTCTTTCTTTTTAGGGAGGGTCTTCAATCTCTTTAAACAACACCCTCTCTACAATTATGATCAAGCGAACCCGCCTTTGGCATCAATATCTAAGGCTTTCGGGCCTCTGTCACGTGAATAATATAACAAGCACTGTTTGTTGATTCTCGAAACAAACAAATCAATTTACGGAGTTCCAAATTTATTAGTAATCAAGGTGTATCCTCTTGATTTAGTTCCCACTCTGTATCAATATTTTATTACTCTCGATTCTCTGTCCGCTACCACATTCTCCTTGGATGATATATACGAAGCTCGAATCCAAATTCTTGGCTCCTCACACCATCGCCATATATTCCTAGTTATCTCGTTGAGCTTGGGAAAACTGATCCCCCCATCCTATTTACAATATAGGCAATTGTTGTAGATTGTTGTCAATTTTTAATATCTCATTCCGATAGCTCACTGGTAAAACATTTGAGCGCGAAAAACGCTGCTGTCAACTCTAAGTAATTAATATGTTCTTTCCTCTTGTCAGTATTCCAAAATACATTCGCAATCTTACCTCCGCAATACGCGCCCAACTATTATTGAGACATCTGAGTAGATTATATTATGATAATTATTCAGGCTTATTCGATTACTTGACGACATAATATTATTTTTCCACTAGACAAAATCCTCCTTTAGTACACCCGGCAGTGACATAGTACTATTAAAGTTATTGTCATTTAATAACAATGCTAAAAACTTTTGCCTTTCAAATAGTTTGAAATAGCTGAACCACTCCCATTTTTACTAATTTATAAATAACCTTACCCATAACGAGGGCATCTTCACTATTAATCATGGTCCTTCTAGGTGCCTCAATCTGAGTGGACAAGAACTGCATCCTGTAACTTTGTATACAAGTCAATACAAATTTGTTCGAAGTCAGTTTGGACCAAGTCTGCAGAAAATTCTTCAGACGACCTGCCAAATGGCTTACCTCTACTGGTTCAACGGCAATTGAGTGCTCTGAGCTTGTGGGAACGTCTGTAGACGACCCCGCTGATTTCTGCTCGGGAACGTTTTGAATCGTTTTCGGCTTCGTTTTCTCTAGTACATTTCTAGCCTCTTTCTTGAATCCCGGATATATAAATACTCTTCTCGCTCTTGATAATTGATACATCAGTTCACATTGAAGTCTGCCTGCATCGTTTAGGCGCTGGACAATCTCCATCCAGTCCAACATATTCTCTTTGCCCTGTATAATCTCTGATATAAGTGACCCTAAGGCTGATATCTTTGCGCCACATAACGATTGATCAAAACCTAGGAATCTCTCCTCTTTACTGTCTCATTTAATACAACCTCAACTTCCAGGTTGAGCAAGGGTGCTTCGAATTGAAGATTACCTTTTCTAGGATATTTATCCAATAATTACGCCTTCACTTCTTTAATCAAGCCCTCATTTAGGATCTTTGACCAAATCGCTGCTACTTGAAAGTGAAGTTTCACCTCTCTTCCTTTATTCTTGCCGTCTTGACCTAATTTATTTAAAAATTCTTCATTCGAGTCATCACCTGAAGCAGAGGCTTGTCCAGACTCATTGTCCTCCGGGCCTTTTATCACCGATACATTTTCCTGATCTGCTACACTTTCGTCTCCTACTAAACTCAGTTTGAGTGACTCTGGAGACATACATTGATTTAAGTTACCCAACTCAAGTTGGCGACGTCAAATAAGCCTAGTCAGATCATATGGTCTGTTTCATCTCAATGTGTGAGCTCACCACTAAGAAATGGTACAGTCGGACTTTATCTACACATTTATACCCATGTATTTGTCATCCGCTGCCCAAGTCACTCAGTTAGTATAACCTAAGTCTCTTACCTTCAATCGAAGTCGAATGCTCACTTCATCCTCCTCCAGAACGAAGTCTTCTGGCAAATTTTCTTTTTCTTGTACTAAGTTAGCCAAATCCAGGTTTATCCCGTACTTGCTAATCTTCTCTACTCTTCGTATCTGAGACTCCTTCCTTTTTATCATCTTCGATGCGAAAAGGAACTTTGTAACTGTATAAACACACTTTGTATATTCGACAATTAACTTCGTGACTAACATCTCGCGCACAAAAAGCGATATGAAGGACGGTGTGAATAAGTAGAGCCAAAGATGTAGGGCGTGAGCTTCAGCGTCAGGATTGGCTAATCTGAAAGAGAAATTCTTCCTCATGAATAGAAAATGGCTTACTCCTTGGATATTCTTATTAACGATGAGCATCGCAGTTTGTAGCGAAAGATGGTTACATACAGAGAAGTACGCCGCTCGCCGTCGCTTCTCATTATCAGTTGAAGTAGTCCATTGCAAGGAGTATTCAATACCATACGGTAAAACTCCTGTTCAGAAAACCCCCTTGAGATAACCTGAGTTTGTTACATATATTATGAACGATATTGTTCTGAGTAAAACGCACACACACAGTGCTCGCTCGCCCGCTCGCCTAGGCGAACACACGGTGAGTACGTGTGTTCCTATTCATGCATACATACGGCACGCATTAACACTCCGTACACACGTACAATGTAATAGAATTACATTCTATTTATAAAACTTGAAATATAATATAAACACGCAGAAACCG
>NW_022639564.1:1041210-1041482 GCF_010583005.1 Odontomachus brunneus
ACTGAGACGCTTGCTATGATAGAGAAAGCATACGGGAAGGATGCTTTATCTAAAGCACAAGTGTTTAGGTGGCACAAAGTGTTCAGAGAAGGAAGAGAGGACATTGAGGATCAGCAATGCGCAGGGCATCCATCAACGTCTCATACTTCGAAGATTTTTCAGAATTTTATATTAACTTTTTAGTACTTCATTTTATTACATTTTCTTGAAATACTAAAAAGTTAACACAAAATTCTGAAAAAATTCATAGAGCTCTATGAAAACAAAATAAG
>NW_022639564.1:1041492-1050967 GCF_010583005.1 Odontomachus brunneus
TTACCGTGGACGCTACGCTGCTAGCTCGAAGATTGCTTTTCCGTAACGGTACTATAGGGACAAAAATTTTTCTCGAAATATTTAAAAAAATATTTCTCGAGAATGCCTTAATAGTGGGTCCTACGGCTTTACAGGAGTAAATGTATGAGTGCATACTACACACCCATAAAATTTTATTCAAATCGGTGATGAGAGACTGCCGGGTTCCCCTTGTGAGAGGGATCCCCTAAACGGGAGTTTTCCCGTAAATTCTTTCGTTAATAACTTTTTAACAAACGACGAGCGCCAAATAAAACTTTTTGAATGTTATTGAGAAGATTGACCTCTACAATATATGTCAAAGTCAAAATCATCCGAGGTGCATCCTTTAAAATGTTAATTATCACATAAATATATATTGGAGGATCGAGCTTTGCCCGCCGAAGGCGCAACGAAGTGATGCCACAATCTTTCAGCTTTGCCAATCCTGATAACGAAGCTCACGCTCTCCATCTTCGGCTCTATCTACTTATTCATACCGTCCTTCATATTGTTGAAAGTTCGTGCATCTCTGGGTCGGGCTAATTCTGTTGTTTGTAATAAATTTTTTAACAACGCTTATAAAATTATTAACAAGGTTCACTTTTTTTTTCTTTCTTTTTAGGGAGGGTCTTCAATCTCTTTAAACAACACCCTCTCTACAATTATGATCAAGCGAACCCGCCTTTGGCATCAATATCTAAGGCTTTCGGGCCTCTGTCACGTGAATAATATAACAAGCACTGTTTGTTGATTCTCGAAACAAACAAATCAATTTACGGAGTTCCAAATTTATTAGTAATCAAGGTGTATCCTCTTGATTTAGTTCCCACTCTGTATCAATATTTTATTACTCTCGATTCTCTGTCCGCTACCACATTCTCCTTGGATGATATATACGAAGCTCGAATCCAAATTCTTGGCTCCTCACACCATCGCCATATATTCCTAGTTATCTCGTTGAGCTTGGGAAAACTGATCCCCCCATCCTATTTACAATATAGGCAATTGTTGTAGATTGTTGTCAATTTTTAATATCTCATTCCGATAGCTCACTGGTAAAACATTTGAGCGCGAAAAACGCTGCTGTCAACTCTAAGTAATTAATATGTTCTTTCCTCTTGTCAGTATTCCAAAATACATTCGCAATCTTACCTCCGCAATACGCGCCCAACTATTATTGAGACATCTGAGTAGATTATATTATGATAATTATTCAGGCTTATTCGATTACTTGACGACATAATATTATTTTTCCACTAGACAAAATCCTCCTTTAGTACACCCGGCAGTGACATAGTACTATTAAAGTTATTGTCATTTAATAACAATGCTAAAAACTTTTGCCTTTCAAATAGTTTGAAATAGCTGAACCACTCCCATTTTTACTAATTTATAAATAACCTTACCCATAACGAGGGCATCTTCACTATTAATCATGGTCCTTCTAGGTGCCTCAATCTGAGTGGACAAGAACTGCATCCTGTAACTTTGTATACAAGTCAATACAAATTTGTTCGAAGTCAGTTTGGACCAAGTCTGCAGAAAATTCTTCAGACGACCTGCCAAATGGCTTACCTCTACTGGTTCAACGGCAATTGAGTGCTCTGAGCTTGTGGGAACGTCTGTAGACGACCCCGCTGATTTCTGCTCGGGAACGTTTTGAATCGTTTTCGGCTTCGTTTTCTCTAGTACATTTCTAGCCTCTTTCTTGAATCCCGGATATATAAATACTCTTCTCGCTCTTGATAATTGATACATCAGTTCACATTGAAGTCTGCCTGCATCGTTTAGGCGCTGGACAATCTCCATCCAGTCCAACATATTCTCTTTGCCCTGTATAATCTCTGATATAAGTGACCCTAAGGCTGATATCTTTGCGCCACATAACGATTGATCAAAACCTAGGAATCTCTCCTCTTTACTGTCTCATTTAATACAACCTCAACTTCCAGGTTGAGCAAGGGTGCTTCGAATTGAAGATTACCTTTTCTAGGATATTTATCCAATAATTACGCCTTCACTTCTTTAATCAAGCCCTCATTTAGGATCTTTGACCAAATCGCTGCTACTTGAAAGTGAAGTTTCACCTCTCTTCCTTTATTCTTGCCGTCTTGACCTAATTTATTTAAAAATTCTTCATTCGAGTCATCACCTGAAGCAGAGGCTTGTCCAGACTCATTGTCCTCCGGGCCTTTTATCACCGATACATTTTCCTGATCTGCTACACTTTCGTCTCCTACTAAACTCAGTTTGAGTGACTCTGGAGACATACATTGATTTAAGTTACCCAACTCAAGTTGGCGACGTCAAATAAGCCTAGTCAGATCATATGGTCTGTTTCATCTCAATGTGTGAGCTCACCACTAAGAAATGGTACAGTCGGACTTTATCTACACATTTATACCCATGTATTTGTCATCCGCTGCCCAAGTCACTCAGTTAGTATAACCTAAGTCTCTTACCTTCAATCGAAGTCGAATGCTCACTTCATCCTCCTCCAGAACGAAGTCTTCTGGCAAATTTTCTTTTTCTTGTACTAAGTTAGCCAAATCCAGGTTTATCCCGTACTTGCTAATCTTCTCTACTCTTCGTATCTGAGACTCCTTCCTTTTTATCATCTTCGATGCGAAAAGGAACTTTGTAACTGTATAAACACACTTTGTATATTCGACAATTAACTTCGTGACTAACATCTCGCGCACAAAAAGCGATATGAAGGACGGTGTGAATAAGTAGAGCCAAAGATGTAGGGCGTGAGCTTCAGCGTCAGGATTGGCTAATCTGAAAGAGAAATTCTTCCTCATGAATAGAAAATGGCTTACTCCTTGGATATTCTTATTAACGATGAGCATCGCAGTTTGTAGCGAAAGATGGTTACATACAGAGAAGTACGCCGCTCGCCGTCGCTTCTCATTATCAGTTGAAGTAGTCCATTGCAAGGAGTATTCAATACCATACGGTAAAACTCCTGTTCAGAAAACCCCCTTGAGATAACCTGAGTTTGTTACATATATTATGAACGATATTGTTCTGAGTAAAACGCACACACACAGTGCTCGCTCGCCCGCTCGCCTAGGCGAACACACGGTGAGTACGTGTGTTCCTATTCATGCATACATACGGCACGCATTAACACTCCGTACACACGTACAATGTAATAGAATTACATTCTATTTATAAAACTTGAAATATAATATAAACACGCAGAAACCGCGAGCCCGTCCTGGCGGGCGGCTTAGCAGTGTGTGTGTGTGTGTGTGTGTGCGTGCGTATGCAACTGAATTTTTTAAAATACATAACCAATGAGCGATCAAAACCTCTAGAATATTATTCAGAGAGTGAGTTCTGTAGCATATAGCAACATAAAGACAATCTGAGAGGGATTCCCTAAACGATAAATATTTCTAACAGGATTCCCAGCTCCAATGATTTTGATCTTGACATATATAATAGAGGTCACCCTCCTGAGTGACCTTCTGAAGGTTTTAGTCGGCGCTTATTGTTTATTAAAATTTATTAACAAAAGAATTTGTATTAAATGAGTGTAATTTTTTAACACCGTATATACAAAAACATCGAATTTGTTTGAAGGCTAGGGTGATGCCAACCGTAGTGATTCCTACACGAATAAGATGAAGGCCAGTAAAGCTATCTCCGATATTAACTAAAAAATGTCTGTCTATAAGATAAGATTTTAAGATGTGTTAAATAACTCATCAAGGAAATTAACTTTGATCTTATAAAGGAGCCCCTCGTGCCATACTCGGTCAAACGCCTGAGAGGTATCCAAGAAGGCTGTCGAGCAGTACTCCTTTTTTTCGAAGAATTGATGAATTCTATTTACTAGTCTATGGACTTGGTCTATAGTATCATTTCTATCTAAAACCAAACTGATGGAGTGGGATCAAGTTTTTCTCTTCTATGATTAGAGACATTCTGGCTAGTACCAAGATCTCCAGCAATTTTGCTGTAATAAGAAGTAGGCTAATGGGCCTATAAGATTTAGTTTCCTCAGGATTTTTATCTGGCTTCAGAATTATTTTAATTTGTGAGACCTTCCATTGGGGAGGGACAATACTCAATCTCATTATCAAATTAAAGAGTTGAGTAAGATGGATTATACCACCTTCCGGTAGTTCTTTAAGCAGGCGTCCGGTTACAAGATCGTACCCTGGAGTTTTCTTATGATTTAGATTTTTTGTAGCTGTTTTAATTTCAGATTTAGTAACTTTTTTATGGTCGCCAGGGAATAATTTTACCTCAATAAACTCAATTTTACGACGCGTAGAAACAATTTAGTGATATTTGTGTTTCAAAAAGGTGAACCATACAACAAAGCAGTCAAAATGCCCCTCGAACAAGGCAGACTACCCATACTTACAAACGCTACATTGGGTCGCGCACGCGTGAATAAAAACAAGGACCGCAACATCATATCATTACTAATAAAAACTCAAGTAGCATCCTTCGTGGAGAAAAATTTATAACAGAAGCGATACATTCATTGTTAGACGTATGTGCCGAATTAAATTTAAAGACCATATCGATTTCTAAGGGCGATGTCGACACTGTTCCTTGGGCTATTATAAGACAAAAATTGACCGACATCCTTCAAGACGCCATTAAAACTTTTCATATGTACCAACGAGATCCCGCGACGGGACGTGAGGTCGCAAAACCTAAAACATATTGTTTTATGCGGCTAATTATGATCAACTTTACGGTGATTGTAATTTCAAAACAAACCTCAAACGTCAAATTCACGTCACGTCACTTCATTAGTATGCGTACAGACTCAACATTCTATGTTTATTACGGATACTCCTAGCACGGCCTTTGAAAAAATCTCAATGGACGTTATGGGTCCGCTACTTGCACGGATGAGACATACATACATCCTGACCATTTCAAACTTTCTAATCAAATATCCACAACCATTCCAATAAAAACAAACTACGACCGTCAATATAGCGAAAGTATTGGTTAATAACTTTACTTGCATATATGGCACTTCAAAAGCGCTACTCACCAATCAAGAAACAAATTTAATAAACAACCTCATGCGTATTATCGCCCGTAAATTCCGAATAAAACAAAACAAAATGACTTTATATTTTATATAGATAGTGAATAAGTCTAATTATGCGTCGTATATACTTAAAGAAATATATAAACAAGCAAATAAAAATTATTTTCTCTGAACCTCTACATAGTAATGAAAATGAGATTTGAACATAATTCAATGATTTAATGATCTCATCGAGAGATATTCGATCATAATTATATGAAGAGGCTCGTTTACGTGGATAAATTAGCTTTTTTCATACTGGAAAAAAATGAAAAGGATCGTCGAGAATGAGTCGAGAAAGAAGAAACACGGGCTCTGGTATGTCATTTGCGTATTTAAAATTCGAATTCCAGTGGGAATTGAAATTTATTTCACTGTGTTGATTTTTAAGTTTGTTTGCTAGATGATGCTGGAAAGTTCATAGCGGATTTACGATGAACGTAACGTAATAGAACGCAACATAACGTAAAGTAACGTTACATAAACTTGGTTGACGGCAAGTCTGTCAAATTACGATCGCTGTGACATACCATAACGTACCGCAGCGCGCATTTGACAGCACGCCAATAATGTACACATTCTATCAATAATGTATCGTTAATCGACATCTTCTGTTATATTTATCCGCTACGTCTTTTGAATGCACAACACGATGTCAAAATGCTACCCTTGAACTTAAGTGCAACGCGTGTTCAAGAGTCGAAAGCGTTGATTGGCTGAAAGAATTACATGAACAACTAAACATAACGCGACGTCAAAGCTTGACATTTGCACGTCGCGTTACTTCATGTTACATCACATAAAGTCGATCGTAATTGGTCACATATAAAACAATGTGTCTTAGGTTATACGTTACTTCACGTCACGTTGCGTTCCGTTATGTTAAGTTCATCGTAATACCGGCATTAGAGAGAACTCGAAAGTGACGCTGAGAATTCTGATCAGAATTCTGTGCTTGATAGAAGTAAATTCATAATACCCGTATGGCGTGGGAAAAGCCGTTTTTTGTGCATCTGCCTCGTGAACCCGGATCTGATGAAAGCCCGACGCTAGGTCGAAAACGCTGAAATATTTCATGCTGCCTAACTGATCTAGAATCTCCGTAATATTCAGAAGGGGGTACGCGTCCCCGACGGTTTTTTTCATTTAGCGCGCGATAATCGATTACCATTCTCCACCATTTGTGTTTTGCGGATCGCTTGACGAAGCACGTTGAGCGAGAGACTTCGTGCCTTGTTTTGTTTCGGCAAAACGCACGTACCAGTGGTCACTCGTCAAGCGTGTTTTCGTCGTGCGATTTACGCTAAGATTATCCTCTTATATGGACATTTTCCGCCGAATTCGCTTAGCAACAGCAACCGGAGCTCAGCCGCGAGTGCCGCGGCCGGGCAGTCGGGCTCTAATGCTTGCCGTGCTCTAACGCTGTCGCTTATACTCGAATTGCTCTGTTTGCGCTTCTTTATCACTTTGTTCTTTGGTGTGCTTTACCAGCTGTAATCTGTCTCCGCGACGCATCTTGCGCCGATAACGCACACCGCGCCGATCTTCTCGAATACGCGCCGTTCAGCGTCCCGGCGCTATTACTACCGACACCAGCAACCGGACTTGTCCTCAGTCATACTGCATCTCGCAGTGCATACATACCGCCGTCCCCGCCATAAAAGTGTTCCAGGTCGGACTTCGCGCTCTTCGACGACGAGGAAGCGGCAATACTACCGCCGCCGAAGCCGCCGAGCAGCACACCAGAACCGCCAAAGATGACGTCGGAAACGCTGCCTTCGAACAACCGGCTGCCGACACCAAACCTGCCGTCGAGAGGGACTAAAATCCAAAGATTCGGCGCAATGGCGCAAAGCCATACTATTAACGGTTCCCCCTGCACCTGAGCGCCGAGGACGTGCAGCCGGCACAAAACCAACCGGCCAACGACTGAGACCACCACCAGCTCCGAGCCGACAGTCGCCACGACTAGCAGGGCCACCAACATGACCGGCCGAACAACAGACACCGGTGGTCCTCCGTACCGAACCGCCACCGTTAAAGACCATCGGCCCGTCACTGCCACTACCAGTTCGTGTGGAATTCCGGCCAGGACTCTACGCGGACATACCGCACTTCGCGCATGTCTCGCGCCGCTTCGAAGGATCATCGGGGAGGCTACCCTCATCTTCGAGGAAACCACGCTGCTAGCCGAAATGGAGGCTCATCTGAACTCAAAGTCGCTTCAGGCAATGACGAACGATCCCGAAGACCTTTCACCACTCACTCCGGATCATTTCCTGATCGGGGCTCCAATACTATCCATCCCTGAGCCTTTACTAGTCCATGTGCCGGATACGAGGCTTTCTCATTGGAGGCTCCTTCAGAAGATGCGCGATTACATCTGGCAACGTTGGTTCAAGGAATACCTCACCTCGCTGTTGCCACGTTCCAACTGGAGGATCCCTGCGGAATCAGGGAGACGGGACAGCTCTGTCTCGTTCGGTCAGAGAGTGGCACTTGTCCGCGCAGTGACCGTTGGCTCGCATCCTGCGGGTGCATCCGGGCCAATATGGTCAGATCCGTATCGTTACCGTCCACACCGCTAAGAGAGAGTTGATGAGACTAACCGTGAAGATCGTTCTGCTTCCTGGAGCCTCACAGAACAACGCAGCGTAAGGCGCACTACAAGGCGGACTATAAGTGCCTTCCTTTGGGGGTTTTATTTTTTATTCCTCATTCTCATTATTATTTGCTTTTTGTTTCTGTTGTGTCCCTTTACGCTTTGCTAGGTTTTATTTTTACGTGCTTTGCTTATAGCATTTGCCCTTTCACCGCCGGTTACTGCCGTACAGGGTTGGACCCCGTCGGTCGCTCTGTTTCCAGCTCTAGACGCATCATCCAGTTCTGGGACGGGCTCATTTCGTTGGAGCCAACGAAGCGGGCTGGATGTTGCAGATCGCTCGACGAAGTACGTTGAGTGAGAGGCTCCGCACCTTGTTTTACTTCGATAAAACGCACGTACCAGTGGTCACTTGTCAAGCGTTGAGTATTCGTCGTGCGACTCACGCTAAGATTATCGCTTTATATAGGTATTTTCCGTGCCGAATTCGCCTAGCAACAGCAGCCGGAGCTCAGCCACGAGTGCCGCAGCCGGGCAGTCAGGCTCTAATGCTTGCCGTATTCTAACGCTGTCGCTTACACTCGAGTTGCTCGTGTGGCTCTGTTTGCGCTTCTTTGTTTCTTGGCTTCACCAGCTGTAATCTGCTTGCGCTCCGATCTCGAATGCAAGTGTGTGCTCTAGCGATCTCGTGTGCTGCTCCGTGCACCGCATTGCAATATAGCGGAATCGCTTCCGCTAGCGTAATCGGCTCCGTCGGCTGTCTCTTTCTTCGCTGCGTTTTCGATTGCTTCTTACGTTGCTCGCGTTGTTGTAGTTCGTGCGTGTTCGCTTGAGACTTTTGTTAAATAAACGCTTGTTATTCTTTCGTGCTATAACCTGTGAGCGATTCTTGCTTGATCCTTTTTTGCAATTGCGGATCCTCGAATGTCTGATTGCCGTCGTGCAATCGCTCGATCAGCGCTTGGTTCATCACTTTGCGCGATCTCGCAATCGCGCTCTCACATTACCGCAAATAGTTTGTTTCCTTTTAAATCCGGTTTCTTGGGCACGATCCATAAGGGAGAATTATATGGAGAATTAGACGATCTGATGACGTCATTGTTTAATAGTTCTTGGACGTATCTGTTTATTTCTTCCTTGTGGATCGGCGAATAACGATATTGCTTGGTGTTTATAAGCTGATTGTCTGTGAGTTTTATTTCGAGCAATAGCACAGTGGTATAGCTTATCGCTAGGAAGCTGGAGGCAGCTGGAAAAATTCGTTATGTTTGTCGATGAGTCGTTTATATATAATCATATATAGGGGAGAGCAAGACACAGAGAACCGCTTAACATTCTAAGGTTAGTAAAAAAATTTATCAGTTATAGGAAATGACCTAAAGTTGCTCACCATATACCTCCAAGGTTTATGCATACGCAGACAAAACGTTAGCTTAATAACTATAAGAGATTTTATTTTAGACATTAAAATTGTTGGAAAGCCCCAAGCACGGGGCACAGAGGACCATGTATGATTTTCTATATATGTATGATAATATTTCACATATCATACATATAAGTAGAAACAGAGTAATAAAAATAAGTTTATCATTTCCAGATAACACATATATGTATATATGTGTGTGTGAAAGCAACATATGAAGTGAAAGAAACAATGTTTTATTGGCATTTCTTCCTTCATTTTTAATTAATAGGTACATAATAAGAACAATATATTTATTATTTAATAACGAAAAAGTATTTATTCATTATAATTTATATATATATATATATATATATATATA
>NW_022639564.1:1050977-1052211 GCF_010583005.1 Odontomachus brunneus
TATATATATATATATATATATATATATATATATATATATATATATATATATATATATATTAATATATATGCCCCCAACGATCCCGGACCTCTGTGCCCCAAACATATACTTTACAATAAAATATACGTATTTATATCTATATGACAATGTAAAAATAATGTAAATATACACATAACTTCTTTAATATATTCCAATTCTAACCCATCGATAGAATCATGTTATTCTCGATTTTTACCGTCTTTTAATGATGATTTTCTTTACTGTCCTTTAATGATGTAACTTCATCTCATAAATAAGGAAAAGAATTAGTCAATGTATTCCCATCGACGTCGTTAGGCGACTCCTTAAATCCTCTCATCACGAATTATCTACTGCCATCCCTCACTAATCCATACTCCTACCTCCTAAACTAAGATTCTAATAACCCGGAAATCTGGAACACCAGTGGACTGTAACCTACTACCCCACAAAAACGTACGTCAAATTCACGTCGAATCCACGTAGAGTCCACGTGGAATCCACAAAATCACGTGGATTCCACATGGGTGTAACGTGCATGTTTTTGTGGGGTACCGTCTACCGCGCACAGCGTGGATATTGGATGGACGAGGTCAACATTGAAATCAGCAGCTACCCTGCCATCGAGACGATTGAACCCCTCGCTCGACTTATACGAAAATACGAAGACGTTCAATCCAATAATGAAAAAACTATCCGGCGGACCCGGATAATTCAGGACCATTAACGCCAGAATAATCAGCCTTCGCTTGAACCATCCACCTCCTAGGAACGATATTTTCATCCAACGTTTAACTAGGACGGCGATCGTTAAAACAATAATCTACGAGACCGCCAAGCAGACGTTCTAAAAGAATATGACAGCAACCCGCTCCACAGGAGGCTGTACGCGTGCTACACGCCTGTTCGTGCTCGGCCGATAATAATATCCGTCGACCGTTCGCTAGCTAACATTGAGGAGAAACTCAAGGATTGTGTCTGGTCAGCTACACCTTGACGACACAACTCACACATCACCACCACATCAACCCGCTTCGCTGCGCTACGCTCTTCTTAAGGATGGAGGTGTTACGTCCCGGGGACTTCAGCACGTCCTTTTTCACATTATCCTCCTCCCCTCCCCTTTCTTTTCTCTTTTCAATTTGCTCTTTTCTCTTATTTCCTTTTCCTCTAGTGCTCTCTTCCTTCCTCGCCCCCCCCCCCCCCCCCCCCCCCC
>NW_022639564.1:1052346-1066722 GCF_010583005.1 Odontomachus brunneus
CCCCCCTCTATTCCGGCGCCTTATTCCGTCAAATGTGATTACATCATCAACTATTAGTCATACGCGAAATAAGAAATAGATAACTTTAAGCATCCCACGTATAAGATTATTATTAGATTATTTCCAGAGTCAAATTTAATGTCTGTGTCTTATCACCGTGCGAATGCGGAGCCCAGCGACTTTCCAATTTCTTAATGTATTGCGCATGTTGTAACACCATGAACTTTGCGTCTTAGTCCCGTGAGAACGGATGTGCATAATCCGTCTCTCACCGGACACCGAAAACGGAAGAACACTAACCGCGACTAGACTTGTCAGTGTTCTTACCGAAAAACCGCTGACCAGCACTTTGCGAGAAACGCGGAGAAGAACCGGTGAGCGCGGGTCCCTTTCTAAAGGGGAATACTTAGCGTACCTCCCCCGTTCTCGCAAGGTATCGGATTATGTGGTCAATACTAGTTTTCATATCGCCATAAAAGTAAGTCTCGCTACATATATTCAGCGTCTTGCTAAGCGTGCGTACAACCTCGAGCGTGTCTCCATTGTACAGCGTTGCCATCTCGAATAGCTTTCCTAATAAACTTCTTCATTGATTATATTTTATAATATATCTTCATTATTTTTTTCCCTTCCCATTTCCTCTCTCTCTCTCTTTTACACACACACACACACACACACACACATACACCAATCCCGATAATCAGTGCGAAAACACCCCATAAGGGTTAGCTTACGGAAACGTAGCTCGACCACGAAAACAACTCAGCACGGTGGAGCCGCTCCCGTCATGCGTGTCGCAGAACCTCGCGGGGGAATGTGACAATATTATAAAAATATTTATATAATCAAATAATAATCGACTGAAGAATTTTGTGATAATTATTATTAATATTACAGCAAATATATTTTATCTCTACGATCTCATTTATATAATGTTTTGTGCAATAAAACATTCGAGACACAGTTACACATATATGGCTACTTGCTTCTTTATGTTTCGCTTCTTTGTGTATTGTTCTTTTGTATCTTGTTTTTTTGTATGTTATTCCTTTACACTACACGCCTTATTCCCAAAATACTACGATATATTCGGAGCCAGGTCTGACAGATCCGTTGAAATCTTAATAATTAGAAATATTGCAACTTCGCGCGCGCGCATTGAAAGGATAGGTGAATAACTAGACCAGCAATCTCTGCGTTACCGTCTGGACGCGCGCGCCTCACGTATAGACAACCCGTCATAATGAGTTGTATGTTATTGCAACACCCTGTACATGTCGCTGCAAATCGCCAATGTGACAGATTTCCTAATCTAACGCGCCGTCAACTTTGTCGGCTAATATCTCGCTACTCGGTGCAGAGCGACGATTTTGACAGATAAAAAGTTATTTCTCGTGTAAAAACGCATCGATTGAGCCTACTTTTATCGAAATTGGAAGTAAGGACCTTTGACTGAATAATTACCGCCTACAGTTTTACGCAAAGAAAATCTGCTTAGCTCACGTTTCACCTCAAAGACAATCCAGAATTCTTTAAACATATTAAGAGTGGGCTGATCAATGAAGCTCGTAACAATTCGCGTGAAACTTTTAACTTTTCGTCATTCCGAGAAAAGTTATATCCATAGACATAATATATCTAGATAGAGCGTTTCCCTTCATTTAAGGAGTGGGAGTAAGAGTACGTAGAAAAGGATGCATTGCATTTTGAGACCCTGCGTTCTTTCTCATTCGCGCGTATATAAGGGCCCTCATACATGAAAGGTTACGCGACATTATGCCGAAAACTAGATGGGGAATATGTTGGTACCAAAGAAAACCCCTGGGTAGCAGAACATTAAATCTGTGAATTGGCAACACTATTGAAGTTGTAAACCTCCATGTGTTCGCGGATAAGCAATGGCGTAGGGACACTAAAGTTAGGTGCTCCCAGCCACATATTGAAGTCTTGAATGAGTTCGCGGAGTCTTTTGACATATACGTGTGTACATATATATAAAGTAATAAACAGTGTAGAACGAAAGTACACAGAGACATTTAATTAAAATTAAAAAATAAGTAAATAAATAAAAATAACACGAATAAATAAAAATAAAGTGCATAGAGAAGAATAAGGTGAAAAATATAAGAAGATCCTCTTATATTTTTCACCTTATTCTTCTCTATGCATTTTATTTTTATTTAGCTGCCATATTAATGCTTGATACTCAATACTCGATGCTTATTGGTCCATACAGTCTTATGCTATGTACATGCAGTTATGTCATTTCATGTGTGAGGGCCCTAAGCGTATACGTAAGGAAGGTTGTGTTCCAGAGATGCGCGAATGAGAGAGAACGCAGGATCTCAAAACGCAATGTATCCTTCCTACGTGCCTCTTACCCGCACTCCTCAACGCTCGGTCTAGATATATTATGTCTATGGTTATATCAAAGAGAAACCTGAGAGCGGCCACACGATACGTTCTGGCCATAGACTTAGTATATATAGACTGCATACTAGGCTAAGTAGGCATCACAGAATAGAAAGAGGTAACATGCTTTGGATCACCATTCTATGTTTTTCTAATGACACGTGATGAGAACACTCGGGAGCGTCTCAATTGACCACGGTACGATTGGACACAACTAACCGATGAAAAGAATTATCTAGTGAATTACCAGGACGAACCAATCATTACAATCTATGTCCAATCGTATCGTTGTCAATCGGGTCCCACCCGGAACACTTCAGTCTCTCCTTAAGTTTAGAGTGAGGGTTTACATTGGTTCTACAGTATGTTTCCCTCGAAGCGTCGAACCTTTATTACACACATAAAATACTTTATACACAACTGTTAAATGTTTATAAAACATTTTATTATCACAATATATCGATAATTATTCTAATACGTTCTTCTTCTTATCCCCACTATGCGTCGTTAGAAAAAGATAGAATGTTGATCCAAAGCATGCTATCTTTTTCTGTGACGCGTTCAGCTATAAGAAATATTGAGGACACGCAGCTTATTTATAATAAGTCTATGGTTCTGGCCGACACCGATTTTTACGCTGTTCGATACGCCATCTGCACCCTTTTTTAGGTGGAACTACGTTCTCTACGCTCATTTTCAGACGCTGCCGATAAAGTGTCGATTTGTTGCGTGCCCATTCTACGCCCATTTTCTGACGATTCGTGTCCGTGCTAAGCGCATAATTGCGTGGTTAAGAACATGGACCATAGAAGGAGGAGGGCGTACTAGATGGCGCCGTGCGTTCAAGATCTGCGTATCTTTTTCCAGAGAGAGAAAAATATCGAAAGCGCGGTTTTGCTAGGACTCGAACGTTACCTAGTGAAGATAACGTTAATGATCCGCATGTATTAACAGTGCTAGCAATGATAAACTTGAATCCTCATATTTTGACTAGAGAACTGCAACGTAATTTAGGAATTCCTTATGTCACTGTGTGGAGGATTTTACAAAGACATAAATTCCATTCCCATCACATCACTTTAATCCAAGATGTAAGTGAAAATGATATGAGGCTAAGAAGACAATTTTGTCGTTGGGCATTACGAATGATAAGAGAAGATCCAATTTTTTTCCAGTATGTTCTCTTCAGTGACGAGAACTTTTTTTGTCGAGTAGCAAGATGAACCTTTTCTAAAAGTTCAGGCTTTATGCTTAATTTATTATGCAAGAAAGAAATATAAGTTTGTAAAAGTATATACAACTATACGTAATTACAGTTGCTAAACACACAGAGAAAGTATTATATATAAAATCTAATTTTGTGATTGAAATACTAATACTAAATATAAAAGTATCTAAAACACAAAAAAACGTTAAAGTATATTGTGATTGTCAATTCTAAAAGTAAATAAAATAAAATAAAGAAATAAAAACATTGAAATCCTAATTTATTGAATCCTCTTTCTTGAACCCCGGATATATAAATACTCTTCTCGCTCTTGAAAATTGATACATCAGTTCACATTGAAGTCTGCCTGCATCGTTTAGGCGCTGGACAATCTCCATCCAGTCCAACATATTCTCTTTGCCCAGTATAATCTCTGATATAAGTGACCCTAAGGCTAACATCATTGCGCCACATAACGATTGGTCAAAACCTAGGAATCTCTTCTCTTTGCTGTCTCATTTAATACAACCTCAACTTCCGGTTTGAACAGGGGTACTTTGAATTGAAGATTACCTTTTCTAGGATATTTATCCAATAATTCCTTCACTTCTTTAATCAAGCCCTCATTTAGGATCTTTGACCAAATCGCTGCTACTTGAGAATGAAGTTTTACCTCTCTTTCTTCATTCTTGCCGTCTTGACCTAATTTCTTTAAAAATTCTTCATTCGGGTCATCACCTGAAACAGAAGCTTGTTTTCCTACTGTCGAGACTCATTCTCCTCCGAGCCTTTTACCACCGATACATTTTCCTGATCAGCTATTAAGCTCAGCTTGAGTGACCCTGGAAACATATATGATCTAAGTTATTTGTTACCCAACTCAAGTTGACGACGTCAAATAATCCTAGTGAGACTAATAGTCAGACTATATGATCTGTCTCACCTCAATATGTGAGCTTATCACTAAGAAATGGTATAGTCGGACTTTATCTACACGTTTATACTCATGTATTTCTCATCCGCTGCCCGAGTCACTCAGTTAAGATAATCTAAACCTCTTACTTGATTCATCCGAAGTCGAATTCTGAATGCTCACTTCATCCTCCTCCAGAACGAAGTTTTCTGGTAAATTCTCTTTTTTTGTACCAAGTTAGCCAAATCCAGGCTTTTCCCGTACTTCCTAATCTTCTTCTCTACTCTTTGTATCTGAGACTCCTTCCTCTTCAACATCTTCGATACGAAGAGGAACTTTGCAACTGAACAGGGTGTCCGGTAACTGATCGAGCAATCGCCGTGTACGGGAAGAGCGTGTCATAAAACTAATCATAAAAGTTATATACTATTTTGGGTAATTATCGAGTTTAGTGACCTCACCTCCGATTTCGATGAAAGTAGGCTCAATCGTTGCGTTTTTGCACGAGAAACAACTTTTTCCTCTGACAAAATTGTCGCTCTCTATTGCGAAGCGAAATATTAATAGACAAAGTTGAGAGCGCGTTAGGTTAGAAAATCTGTCATACCGTCTATCTGTAGCTATGTAACTGAGGGGCTTCGCCTCCCAGACCCTCCGCACCGCGGAGGGTTGGGGGCCACAATCTTTTGTGAGAAATTCACTCTTTAGCTTAAGCACAAGAGACCATGGCCTACCTCGCCGCGGTGCGGGGGATCTGGGGGGGGGGGCGAAGCCCCTCAGTTACATAGCTACAGATAGACGGTATAACAGATTTTCTAACCTAACGCGCCCTCAAATTTGTCTCTTAATATCTCACTTTGCAGTAAAGAGCGACAATTTTGTCGGAGGAAAAAGTTGTTTCTCGTGCAAAAACATGTCGATTGAGCCTACTTTCATCGAAATCGGAGGTAAAGTCACTAAACTCGATAATTACCCCATTTTGAAATTTTCTCAATATTTATTCCGTAATTAATTAAAATGTATGAACGAATGAGCGTACAAGAAGCGGTGGGATAGGCTCTGTGTATAAAAGAAATGGCTTACCTTTTAGCAACAATGAGTAAACAGCTGATTTCGAGACAGAGTAATGGCTCCTGCACACAGGGCTGCGTTCAGATTCCCTACCCGGGTGCATTCTAATACTAAAAGTGCTATAGTATATGTAACATATACTATAGTGTTTCTAGTAATAGAATGCACCTGGGTAGGAAATCTGAACACATCCCAGAATACGTTAATGCTTGCCACGCGGCGGAAGTTCGCGCGACAGCCAATCAATATGCTACTTTCCGTAATAACCTTCTAGCTCTTACGGAAAAACAACATATTGATTGGCTGTCGCGCGGATTTCCGCCGTGCGGCAAACATTACCGCGTCCTGTGTGCAGGAGCCAAACGTATACGTGTCGCTTGTTACTCCCTATATAAACACACTTTGGCTGCATTCCTTTTGGGCGCTCACGCGCTCTAAGTGTCATTCCATCTTTATCGCTCATTAGATGCGGAAGAAAGATAGAGTGACGCTTATAAGCGCTTAAAGCGCGTGAGCGCTCAAAAGGAAGACAGCTTTTTTATATCCGACAATTAACTTAATGGCTAATGCAGGATTCACACCACGTCCAATGTCCGACATATGACGCCCGATGTCCAATAGGAGAACAGCTTTTTAATAGAGGATTCAATTCTCTATTGGAAAGCTATTCTTTTATTGGATATCGGATGTCGTACGTCGGACATCGGACGTAGTGTAAATCCTACATAATACCTCGAACACAAAAAGCGATATGAAGAAGAGAGAGTATGAATAAATAGATAGAGCCGAAGACGGAGGGCGTGAACTTCGGCGTCAAGATTGGCTAAGTTGTATGGCGTCATCTAGAGATACTAACGCGTGACCGACCAATCAACTGCAATGCCACCGAAAAGGAGATAGTCGGTCAATCAATGAACGATACGGACAAGGAAGAAGAAGGGAGAAGACTGGGATATATGCCCGTATTCATAGTCAGGCCTTATATTTAAGGCCTTCTTAAATTCATCTACAGTTGCTCTACGGATCATTTTATTGACTACAAAGTATCTGAAGATGAATTTAAGGAAGCCTTAAATATAAAGCCTGACTATGAATACGGGCAATAGTCTAGTCGAGTCGGCTAACCTACTTTCTATGACATAATCCGCGAGAAAATATATTTTGTATTTTTATATATAGCAAAAATACGAGTTCGTGAATCTCCCTCATCTCCCGAGATTCCGCATGCGCCACACGGAGTAACTGGTGACCCCGACGTGATCGGGAAAAAGAATGCCGGCAGATCGTTCGCCGCCAGCGGTACCGAGGCTTGGTGAAAACGACGCCTCGTTTCGAGCCGATATGCAGAGCGGAAATACGGAAATCGGAGTAGCGGCGATGGTGAGACTATCTCCCTTTTGGCGCGAGAATCCGAGTCTATGGTTCGCGAAGGTTGAGACCGCGCTCAGTATTTCACGACGAATGACAAGCGACGAGACTAAGGGCGGTATTCATAGTTCATCGAATCTTATTTCAAGACCGTCTTAAGTAATGTCTTAAGATGCGAATATGGCTCTGTGATTGGTTCATGACATCTTAAGACAGTACTTAAGATGATCTTAAATATGACGCTGACAGCGTAAGTAAGTCAACTGCGGTCAATGATCGAAGCTTTAACTATTGAAATCTGCAGGAACAAAGGACGCGCTAGAGCCTCCGGGAGAGAACGTCCACGCAGTAGAGGTAGCCGATCAAGAACTCAAGAGAGAAGTGGATGGTTGTGCCACTACCATCATCGTTTTGGTGAGAGAACAAACCGATGTCGTCATCATGTGCCTGGCGCCAAGCTAATTCGACACAGGGAAACTAGAATCGCCAGTGGATATACAGGCGACCACCGCTGGCGATAGAGTCAGTCGCCGATTGATGGTTACGGATCATCAAACAGGAATACGTTTTCTGGTCGATACAGGAGTAGACACGTCCGTCATACCAAAGAGATGCGTACCAGGGAAGCTAGTGCCGAACGATTTCGCGCTGTATGCAACGAATGGCACGGTGATTCGTACGTATAGAAAAAAATTATATACTCTAGATTTGGGATTGCGCCGACCATACACGTGGCGTTTTATTATCGCTGAGGTAAAACACGCCATACTCGGTGCAGATTTCTTGAGTCATCACACTCTATTAGTAGATTTGCGACAGGGGATACTACCCAGATAACCAAACGTGATTTAGCATATCAAGCAAACGAGTGCACTGCATGTTTTGCTGAATAGTTGATATTTGGTTGCCATCATCGTAAGCGATGTGCTATCAAATTCAACAACATGAGTAGTAATACATGTAATCAGTTGATGAAATTTTAAGAACAAACAATCAGCAACAATAGTACGGAAGGTTGCAAAAAACATGATGGCAACATGACAAGAATTGATGACTTGTCTTTGCGTCAATAGCATTTTGATGGCAACGTGACAACAACAACAGAAATGGAACCTTCTTAATCAATTTGCTTATATTTGCTTTCAATTGTTGAAGTTTCTAAATTACATGTTTTTGCCGACAAAGTGTGAACGATAAGTAATTTTCATATTTACAACAATTTGTCAGTAACAAACACACTATACGAATTTAAAAAATAATTTATTTGGCAATCTTATATATGTTATATGACTATTATTTGGTGTTTACTATAAGGTATGTTATACTGTGAACACTATAAGGATATATTATATAAGCATAAATCACAAAAATATCGTTGCAATCATTGAAAATCGCCGCGTGTCGCTCAATCCTCAGGTTAAGCAACACTTTAACGGAGTCAGGACATGGATGGATGATCGGTGATATACTGCTTGGGATCGAAATTATCGAGAGGAGGATTCACGAAAGTTTAGAGTATGTGTTGACAATCTTCGATACCTAGTGGTTTATGAGATATGAGAAAATTAGGAATTATAAATATATTTTTTAAATATTATGATTTTCTCATTTTTCATCTTTGCACAATAATTCTTAGTATTTGATTACTATCAATATTTAACAGTGATTTTATTATCAGTATTCACCAGAAATTAAGCACTGGCCAAAAGTTACTGAATTACTGGTAATACTTAATCACTAATAATTTTTCAGTATTTCTTAGTATGATTAGGTGCTTCTACATTATGTTCGTTGGAGTACTCACGTGTATTCTTCATGAGTCGACAGCAAGTTGACAGTAACATGACGACAACAATTGCTTAAATATGAATGATGTGCATATGATTACAATATGCCATCGTATGCACATTATTCATATTTAAGCAATCGTTGTCGTCATAGGGTGTATATCAGTTGGACACGGGGCAATTGGACTCAGTCCAATCACAAGTCGCTGTTCCAAGGGATCCTACAAATGTCTCTAATCACACGGTGCTGTGATTGGCTGTGTCCAAATGCACCGCTCCCGTCGTCATATTGCTGTCAACTTGCTGTCGACTCATGAAGAATACACGTGAGCACAATCCAACGAATATAATGTAGAAGCACCTTGTCCCTACTTTTTCGAAAATAATTGCTTCAACGGTTCTCAGCAACTTAACGGCAACTTTATAGACAAGTGACTATCTGGGTAATGGATGGCAAGACGAAACTACACTCCTACGGAAGGATCACACGATTGAGCACACCGACAGTATCTACTATTAACGCGACAAGCAAATATCAAGATGTGCTACGAGCATTCGCCGATATAACACGTCCCAGGGTACGTGCGAGTCAGGAACACGATATAATGTACCACATCGAGACAAAAGGACGAATATGTGTTCGAATATGTATTCGTGAAAACTCACGAAGATTATCATCTGAGTTGGAAAAAGTCGACCGATTGGAGTTGATGATGGCACAAGGCATTTGCCGACTCTGCTAGTCAATGGGCAAGTCCGTTACATATGGTGAGTAAGAAGGACGGAAACTGAAGGCCGTGCGGTGATTACCGTCGACTGAATGCAATAACCGTTCCCGACCGTTATCCAATACTGCATATTCAGGATTTCGCCAACAGGTTTTCCAGAGCCAAGATTTTTTCGAGCTTAGGTTCGATTAAAGCTTACTATCAAATACCAGTAGCGCCAGAGGATATACCAAAAACAGCAATTACAACGCCCTTCGAATTATTCGAATTTGTAAGGATGCCATTTGGATTGAGAAACGCGGCGCAGACTTTCCAAAGGTACATGGACACTATACTGCAAGGGCTAGATTTTTACCACGGATATATCGACGACATAATTATAGCATCTGTAGATGAGGACCAACATCGGAGGTATTTGCGGCAGGTTTTAGATCGCTTGCAGAAACACGGGGTAGCAATTAACGTCGCGAAATTCGTTTTAGGCGAACAAGAGATGGAGTACTTGGGATATGCGGTTGACAAGTATGGCACTCAGCTGCTGAAAAAACGGGTAGAAGCGTTGAAGAAGTATCAGCTTCCAAAAGATCGGACGGAGTTAAGACGATTTTTGGGAATTGTGAACTTTTACTGCAGGTTTATACCACATGCAGCTCGGACACAGGCACAGACATCTTTATATGCAATATTGGAAGGAGCACGGAAGGACCGAAGACCTATTAGCTGGACTCCCTACAGCAAGAAAGCGTTCGAGGAAACAAAACCTCAATTGGCGCACGCAACGTTGTTAGTATATCCGATCGCAGGCGTACAATTGACATTAACGGCAGATGCATTGGACACGCAATAGGCGCCAGTCTTGAACAACTGCAAAACGGAAAATGGCAGCCGTTGGGTTTCTTTTCGAAGAAGCTTTCACAGCAGCAGAAATACAGTGCGCACGACAGAGAATTATTAGCTATATATTTCGGAATAAAGTTTTTTAGACAGTCAAAGAACGTAAGCTGAAAATCGAAACAGATCGTAAGACTCTAACTTACGCTTTTAATCAAAGAACGGAAAAAGCATCACCTCGACAACTTCGACACTTGAGTTACATCAGTTCATAACTAACATCACGCATGTCGCGGGAGAAGAAAATAAGGATGCATTCTCACGCATAGAAACAATCGATGCTCCAATTATTTTATCAACGGAAGAACTGGCAGAAGCACAAGAACAAGATGAGGAGTTACGACAGTTACTTGAATCCGGAAAATCGTCACTTCAACTCAGGGAATACAGAATAGGCGATACCGATAAAACAATATACTGTGATGTCAACACGGAAGAAGCCAGACCGTATACAGAGTATAGCAAAAGTACCGGAATGGCAAGATAACTCGGCGGGGGAGCATTTTAGAGAAAAATGTTTCAGACAAAAGTTGTAAGGCTTAAAGAAACGCATTCAACGATAGTAGTTATTTGACATAGGATGGCGTCGCCAAGGTCAGAACAAGGTCAACTTTGCTTCTTTAAATAGAAACACATATTTTTTATTACGGCATTTTATTCAACGTAAAAACGCAAACAACTTTTACTTGAAAAATTTTTTATACGACCTCTATTTTCTAAGATATTTACAAGATCTACAAAGAAAAAAAATAAATATCTACAAGATTATTGGTTTCAATAATTTTTTACTTGAATTCTATCAACTTCAGCGGAAAATATGAAGAAATAAAAATTGCTTATTTTGTTTTCATAGAGCTCTGTGAATTTTTTCAGAATTTTGTGTTAACTTTTTAGTACTTCAAGAAAATGTAAGAAAATGAAGTACTAAAAAGTTAATATAAAATTCTGAAAAAATTCTCAGAGCTCTATGAGAACAAAATATACAATTTTTATCTCTTTATATTTTCCGCTAAAGTTGATAGAATTCGAGTAAAAAATTATTGAAACTAATAATCTTGTAGATATTTACGTAAATATCTTAGAAAATAGAGGCCGTATAAAAAATTTTTTCAAGCAAAAGTTGTTTGCGTTTTTACGTTGAATAAAATGCCATAATAAAAAATATGTGTTTCTATTTAAAAAAGCAAAGTTGACCTTGTTCTGACCTTGGCCACGCCATCCTATGTCAAATAACTACTATCGTTGAATGCGTTTTTTTAAGCCTTACAACTTTTGTCTGAAACATTTTTCTCTAAAATGCTTCCCCGTCGAGTTATCTTGCCGTTCCGGTACTTTTGCTATACCCTGTATATCAAGGAATATGAGAAGAAAACTGTTTGTCTCTACCCATGCATTGGCTCATCCGAGCGATCGAGCAACACGATTAATGATCAGTCAACATTTTGTATGGCCAAGAATGAACAAGGAAATTACCAATTGGGCAAGAGCTTGTCATTCCTGTCAACAAAATAAAATTCACAGACACAACAACACCATTCCGGAACATATTCCCATATCAGAAGGACGATTTGATCATATACATGTTGACATAATCGAACCATTACCGAACATCAAAAACTATCGGTACTGTGTAATATTAATCGACCGTTTCACGAGATGGCCTGAAGCAGCACCCGTACAAGACATATCAGCAGATACAGTAGCTATATTAAACGGCTGGATAGCACATTTTGGTGTACCTATAACGATAACAACGGACCAAGAAAAACAATTTGAATCCCAGTTGTTTAACGCGCTAACGCAAATGATGGGAAGCCAACGCAAAAAAATCTTAGTATATCACCTGGAGACAAACGGAATCATCGAAAGATGGCACAGGTCATTAAAAACTGCAATCCATTGTCATCAAGATAAAAATTGGATACAAGCATCACCTTTAGTACTTCTGGGCTTACGCACCAGCATTAAAGAAGACATAAAGCAGAATCATTTACTACATTGGCAGAACTACCCAGATAACATAGAGATGAACAGAAGTTCCTAGAGAATTCATTTTAAAGAATAGATATAGAATTAGAAAAATGAATACACGAAGAATTCTTGAAGAATTGACCACAATAAGTTCGTCTTGAAATATTCCTTAGGACTTCATTGTAGCGAATACTTTGCAACTTAATTCCTAGAAAACTTTGAGAATTCATGAGGAATTAAGACTAAGGCAGAGAACGAGACGTAAGCGTCGTAATCGTAAAGTAAGGCAGAGAAAAACGTAAGCGTAAGACTAGTAGCCTTTCATGATTTACGTTTTTCTCTGCTTTATTTTACGTCTACAACTATGACGCTTATGTCTCGTTCATTTGCATTAGCCCTTACAAATGTTTTGTTTATAGTAATTACTTTTTGCGCCTATATTCAGTACATGCCAGTAAGTGTATAATAATTAATTTACATATTTACATATAAATTGTTTAATTTATTGTAATTTGCAGTTATTTATATTTTGTGGAATTAATTATATAGTTTTATATAATAGAGCAAAGAGAGGAAATTGGTATTAAAATAACTTTTGATATATAAAATTTTCACCTGTATCAATAATAAGTATATTTATGCGAAGTATATTTTATCCTTAAGTTTGTATTCATGTTTCTAAAATCCATATATAGTTCTAACAAACTCAATCGCATTATTTGGAAGCCATTTATTTTTAGATTTTGAATTACATATTTGAAAGTGCGCTTTACTTACATTTAAAGCTCAGTTAGAACAGTATATATAACAGTATAACAGTTATAACAGTATAGTATCCAGCGAAAAATGATTCGTTGGTTGATGTCAAAATGACATCAAATGGATGTGGAGACAATAAAATTTATTAAATCCGAAGAAATCTTTTTGAGTTGAAGTAATTATATGAATACTCTAAAAAGTTCTGAGGAACTGCAATCATGGTGCATGCAACTTCCTAAATCATTCTTATAGTATTCTTCTACGAATTCCTAAGGAAGTACAATTCAGGAAAGGAGAAAACTTTAGGAATACTTAAAGAATTCATCGTGCTATCTGAGTAGTCTATGGTACAACGATCAGACTACCCGCAAAATACTTCACCAGCGAAAACCCACCAAGATCTACACGTATTCATCAGTAATTCTTCGAAGAATTTCAGATTCTCTATTTCAGATACACATGAAAAGGGAAGCAACCAACATCCCAATTCAAAGACTGAAACCAGCATTTTCAGAGACGTTCGCCGAGTACGAAACCATGGGAACCAAATGGTCAACCTTCCAAGTTGCGGAGCGAACAACCCAAGATGTATTCCGGGAAACGAGCAAAATTCGCGCCATAGCTGGAAGCTTCGGCACGTGAGGGAGTATGTGGCGTCATCTAGAGATACTAACGCGTGACCGACCAATTAGCCGCAATTCTACCGAAAAGGAGATAGTCGGCCAATCAACGAACGACACGGACAGGGAAGAAGAAGGGAGAAGACTGAGATATAGTCTAGTCGAGTCGGCTAACATATTCTCTGTGATATAATCCGCGAAAAAATATATTTTGTATTTTTATGTATAGCAAAAATACGAGTTTGTGAATCTTCCTCATTTCCCGAGATCCCGCACGCGCCACAGCTGAAAAATTGTAGCGTCACCTCGTACCGCTGGCGGTACTACACGCACCGGCGTTAATGCCGTCCGAATATCCGTGTGACTCGCACACGATAACGCGTCACTCATACACTGCTGCGTGTAGGTGAGCCATGAGCAGTACGGAGTGGCGGAGGGAGCTAGCGGTATACGATCGTCGGACGCTTGGAGAGGGAATAGTGGTGGGAGTCGCGGCGATCTTCCATCCTCTATCGCAAACGTAAGAACGAGAGAAATAGCATTATAAGACGTCTGGACAGAAATGCCGTCCTAAAATACGTGTGACACACACTAAGAAAACGCTTGACTCACACTGTCTCGTCTATACGTGAGCAATACGCGGTGTCCC
>NW_022639564.1:1067179-1069506 GCF_010583005.1 Odontomachus brunneus
ACATATTTTTTATTACGGCATTTTATTCAACGTAAAAACGCAAACAACTTTTACTTGAAAAATTTTTTATACGACCTCTATTTTCTAAGATATTTACAAGATCTACAAAGAAAAAAAATAAATATCTACAAGATTATTGGTTTCAATAATTTTTTACTTGAATTCTATCAACTTCAGCGGAAAATATGAAGAAATAAAAATTGCTTATTTTGTTTTCATAGAGCTCTGTGAATTTTTTCAGAATTTTGTGTTAACTTTTTAGTACTTCAAGAAAATGTAAGAAAATGAAGTACTAAAAAGTTAATATAAAATTCTGAAAAAATTCTCAGAGCTCTATGAGAACAAAATATACAATTTTTATCTCTTTATATTTTCCGCTAAAGTTGATAGAATTCGAGTAAAAAATTATTGAAACTAATAATCTTGTAGATATTTACGTAAATATCTTAGAAAATAGAGGCCGTATAAAAAATTTTTTCAAGCAAAAGTTGTTTGCGTTTTTACGTTGAATAAAATGCCATAATAAAAAATATGTGTTTCTATTTAAAAAAGCAAAGTTGACCTTGTTCTGACCTTGGCCACGCCATCCTATGTCAAATAACTACTATCGTTGAATGCGTTTTTTTAAGCCTTACAACTTTTGTCTGAAACATTTTTCTCTAAAATGCTTCCCCGTCGAGTTATCTTGCCGTTCCGGTACTTTTGCTATACCCTGTATATCAAGGAATATGAGAAGAAAACTGTTTGTCTCTACCCATGCATTGGCTCATCCGAGCGATCGAGCAACACGATTAATGATCAGTCAACATTTTGTATGGCCAAGAATGAACAAGGAAATTACCAATTGGGCAAGAGCTTGTCATTCCTGTCAACAAAATAAAATTCACAGACACAACAACACCATTCCGGAACATATTCCCATATCAGAAGGACGATTTGATCATATACATGTTGACATAATCGAACCATTACCGAACATCAAAAACTATCGGTACTGTGTAATATTAATCGACCGTTTCACGAGATGGCCTGAAGCAGCACCCGTACAAGACATATCAGCAGATACAGTAGCTATATTAAACGGCTGGATAGCACATTTTGGTGTACCTATAACGATAACAACGGACCAAGAAAAACAATTTGAATCCCAGTTGTTTAACGCGCTAACGCAAATGATGGGAAGCCAACGCAAAAAAATCTTAGTATATCACCTGGAGACAAACGGAATCATCGAAAGATGGCACAGGTCATTAAAAACTGCAATCCATTGTCATCAAGATAAAAATTGGATACAAGCATCACCTTTAGTACTTCTGGGCTTACGCACCAGCATTAAAGAAGACATAAAGCAGAATCATTTACTACATTGGCAGAACTACCCAGATAACATAGAGATGAACAGAAGTTCCTAGAGAATTCATTTTAAAGAATAGATATAGAATTAGAAAAATGAATACACGAAGAATTCTTGAAGAATTGACCACAATAAGTTCGTCTTGAAATATTCCTTAGGACTTCATTGTAGCGAATACTTTGCAACTTAATTCCTAGAAAACTTTGAGAATTCATGAGGAATTAAGACTAAGGCAGAGAACGAGACGTAAGCGTCGTAATCGTAAAGTAAGGCAGAGAAAAACGTAAGCGTAAGACTAGTAGCCTTTCATGATTTACGTTTTTCTCTGCTTTATTTTACGTCTACAACTATGACGCTTATGTCTCGTTCATTTGCATTAGCCCTTACAAATGTTTTGTTTATAGTAATTACTTTTTGCGCCTATATTCAGTACATGCCAGTAAGTGTATAATAATTAATTTACATATTTACATATAAATTGTTTAATTTATTTTAATTTGCAGTTATTTATATTTTGTGGAATTAATTATATAGTTTTATATAATAGAGCAAAGAGAGGAAATTGGTATTAAAATAACTTTTGATATATAAAATTTTCACCTGTATCAATAATAAGTATATTTATGCGAAGTATATTTTATCCTTAAGTTTGTATTCATGTTTCTAAAATCCATATATAGTTCTAACAAACTCAATCGCATTATTTGGAAGCCATTTATTTTTAGATTTTGAATTACATATTTGAAAGTGCGCTTTACTTACATTTAAAGCTCAGTTAGAACAGTATATATAACAGTATAACAGTTATAACAGTATAGTATCCAGCGAAAAATGATTCGTTGGTTGATGTCAAAATGACATCAAATGGATGTGGAGACAATAAAATTTATTAAATCCGAAGAAATCTTTTTGAGTTGAAGTAATTATATGAATACTCTAAAAAGTTCTGAGGAACTGCAATCATGGTGCATGC
>NW_022639564.1:1069516-1072638 GCF_010583005.1 Odontomachus brunneus
GCGAGTCACACGGATATTCGGACGGCATTAACGCCGGTGCGTGTACAATAAATTGAAAACAACAAATTATTTGTTTTCATAACGAAATTTTTTGATATCCTATATTACCGATCATTTATTACGGATAATGATATTTTGTTAAATTAACAGAATTATTTTTTAATTGTAGTATCAGATCGTTCAGCAATTAAGCAGTTTAGAACCAAAAAGAAAGACTTCATTAATTCTTCAGTTAGTATTTAGTACACATTTTTCTTTTCTTTTTTGTTAGCCTTTACGCCGGCGCTCAAATTTTGAGCCGTAAAGAATCGAATCTTATTTCCCGGTTTAGGACCGGGCTGTATTGTTGAAGTATTCTATATTGATTCAGTATTCTATATTGAAATAAATCTAATATCTTTTTTCAAGAGTAGCTATTAAGAAGCACTTGTCGAAGCTTCTTGAAAACCCTTCCCCAAGATCTCCTTTTACACTACAGTAATTTCCTTGCTAACAAGAAAAAATACATGGACGTTCGAACGAGCGAAACAGTCATCGGGACACCGCATATTGCTCACGTATAGACGCGACAGTGTGAGTCGAGCGTTTTCTTAATGTGCGTCACACATATTTTAGGACGATATTTCTGTCTACGCGTCTTAAAATGTTATGTCTCTCGCTCTTACGTCTGCAATAGAGGAGAGAAGATCGCCGCGATACCCACCACTATTCCCTCTCCAAGCGTCCGACGATCGTATACCGCTAGCCCCCTCCGCCACTCCGTGCTGCTTGTGCTTCACCTACAGGCAGCAGTGTGTGAGTGACGCGTCATCGTATGCGAGTCACACGGATATACGGACGGCATTAACGCCGGTGCGTGTACACTTCTGTAATAGATATACTACTAATGCTACTGCGCAGTTAATCTAACAAATCATAAATTTGATTTGCTAGCAATGCAGAAGTTAAAGAATTGAAGAAGTTAAAAATGAAGTTCAGCATATCAGTTATATTAATAAAAAAATGTTCCTTTCTACAAGAATTTTGGAGAAAAAAATATCAACGCATTATTGTTACATAAATACTGGATTTATTTCTTCGAAACTACTTATTTTCTGTGTCGCAATATTTACACACGCACCACCTAACGCGAAATGTAATATATATAAGCGACGAATGTACTTAATGTATACGACATGAAAAATAACGAGTTAAATTGTAAAATAAAAGTAGAAACAGGACGATGCGCTTTATGAATCTTTTTATTGTACAATTCGAATCCTATATTTTTAGTCGTTTAATCGTTGTTAGTTTCGAAAGTTCCGCTTTGTGTTCCGCTTATTTAGGTTTGAAGTCCAATGAATTACAACAAATGTGTGAATAGTGATCGTAGAAATTGCTATCGACGGAGATAAGGAAAAAGATCACATGGAATACATTTTGACGGAAAATATACGTAAGCAAAGCGCAAAATAATAGGCGAAATTATAAATTAAGGGCAAAGATTTTTAACAGGATAATACGCTTCGCGAACTTTTCGGTCGTGCAATTCAAATTGTTTATTCTATGTTTTTCGGTTATTCAGTAATTGCTTTTAGTTTCTTAAATCGTATTCTTCATTTAACTGCGAGTGCGATAAATTAATACGATACGCGCGCGTATCGTAGCTTTGTAGAAATCGCAACCGATGACGCGGAAGTTTCGAGCGAAATACAACTTTCTGGAATCTTGTTTGGAAATGCAAGCGACAGGTGAACGTGATTGATCCAAGATAGAACAGATTAATTGAGATTAATATGCGACTCGTGTTAATAACCATTATCCCGCGACAAGTGAACGTGATTGATCCAAGATAAAATAGATTAATTGAGATTAATACGCGGCTCGTGTTAATAACTATTATCCCGTATCTCGGGATAATGTGATAGTTTGCGAGATTTTAGATAATTAGAGGATGGCGATGTTATATACTAAGTCAGTCTCAAAATAATGCAAATAAAGGAAAAGATAATTACGTGAAGAGAATTTCGATGGATAATATATAAAAGCGACGCGCGAAATGGCAGGTAAAATTATAAATTAAAAGCGAAGATTTTAGCCAGGACAGCCCGCTTTTCAAATTTTCCGGTCGCGCAATTGTGTATACTGTGTTTTTAATTAATTCATTACTGGTTTGCGTTTATTCATTAGTTATTTATTCTCTTAAATTGTATTCCCTTCATTTCACCGTGAGCCTGTTAAGTCAATACGCGTGTGTGCTATAGTCTCGTAAAAATCATGACCGATGGCATAGAGACTTGAAGCAAGATACAATGTTTTGAAATTTTGTCCGTGAGTGAGAACATCGAGTAAACTAAATAATCCAGGATTTCATATGACAACAATAACGCGTATAAGAAGAATAACGCGTGACTTGTCATAAGAACGACGATAATCGTCTCGCAGGTAATAAATATTATAATAAATCGCGGGTAATAGATATTAGATTAACAACCCATTATGTTCGCAGCTGGACCATGTAAAAAAGTATAAGTAAAAAAATGTAAATAAAGAATTAATAAATATAATAAACGTTATTATATTCTTACTTCTGTACTCTTCCTCTCTCTCTTTTTCTCTCTTTCTCTGTCTTTCTCTCTCTTTCTCTGTCTTTCTCTCTCTCTCACATTTTCCCTGTTGTTCGTCCTCGACCTGGACGGGTGGGTAGGTGGGTGGCTCTGTGCTTTTCCTGTCTCTCCCTCTCTCACATTCTCCCTGTTGTTCGCCCTTGACCTGGACGGGTGGATAGGTGGGTGGCTCTGTACTCTTCCTCTTTCTCTCTCTCTTTCTCTCTCTCTCTATCTCTCTTTCTCCCCGTAGTCCGCTCTTGGCCTGGACGGGTGGGTAGGTGGGTGGCTCTGTGCTCTTCCTCTCTCTCTTTCTCTCTCTATCTCTTTCTGTCCGTAGTCCGCTCTTGGCCTGGACGGGTGGGTGGGTGGGTGGTTCTGTGCTCTTCCTCTCTCTCTTTCTCTCTCTCTATCTATCTCTCTTTCTCCCCGTAGTTCGCTCTCGGCCTGGACGGGTGGGTAGGTGGGTGGCTCTGTGCTCTTCCTCTCTCTCTCTCTCTATCTCTTTCTGTCCGTAGTCCGCTCTCGGCCTGGATG
>NW_022639564.1:1072648-1089272 GCF_010583005.1 Odontomachus brunneus
GGGTGGGTGGGTGATTCTGTGCTCTTCTTCTCTCTCTTTCTCTCTCTCTCTCTACCTCTCTTTCTCCCCGTTGATCGCTCGCGGCCTGGATGGGTGGATGTGTGGGTGGGTATGACGTAGGTACGAGTATGTATGGATGTGGATGTAGGTGTGTATGTGCATGCATGCGTGTGCATGAGTGATTGGATGGATTTTACCGTTGTTTCAAATGTAATTCAACAAAATTCCAGCCGAGTTTAACTGAGAATGCCGGTTTCGCCCAGCGCAGGGCGCGGATAGCGTAGGGATGGGTGGAATAAATTAATATCAGTCATATTTAAAAAAATACACACTTTATTTTCCACATAAATTATTGAACTGTTATTGAATTACAATTAATGAATTATTGAAGCTGAGCGATAGCTCGACCACGATTCGAGAAAATCACGAAGCGCAAACCGATGCAGCTGCGACCGGGTCAGCCTTTCGCGACGGAGATTTTTCTGAACGTTGTCCGATGACCTACAAACTGAAATCTTGCGCACGGACCGACGGAGGTATTCACGCAAGCCCCAGTGCTCGCGACCGCGAGAATCGTCATGATCGAAAGCTCGCTCAACCTTCACAACGTTTACACAAAATGTTACAAATGTGAAATATATTGAAATATATTGAAATATATTGAAATATGTGAAATATATTGAAATATATTGAAAATGTGAAATATATTGAAATTCGAGAGCAACGCAATCACGTAGAATGCGACACGATGCTACGTGACGCTTTTGACCTTTCGATAGTCGGCCCGCGAAATAAAGAGAATTCCGGATTATCGTGCGAACTTTCGCACGAAATAACGTAATCGAGTTGAGAACGGAACTGAACTACAATCGTCGGCGATAGTTACATATTAAAAATTGCTCGCTAGCGAATTCGCATACGCTTGGCAGCTGAACGCTAGTTGGAGTCCCTATAAAATAGAGTCCCACTACTTGACTATTTTTGGAAAAACATGGCGGCTGTATATATATGAATGCAGCTGGTATTTATCGCGTTATGTGGTAATACGATAAATACCAGTGACAGTTTGACTATAAATTGTTAATAGAAGTAAGTAAAATTATTTTTATGTGATTTCCAAAAAGTAAAATAAAAAATTTAATTCAGTTAAAATTTGTAATATTATAAAAAAATCGTATTCATTATATAAATTTCTCATCGTAACCTCATTTTATTCAGAACAGTATCTGAAGAGGCAATTGTATAAAATAGTGCAATACGAAATATAAATTTTCAGATTTTAAAATGCCAACATGTTATGTTCTACGATGCAAGAACTATTATCAGAAAGGCTTTTCACTGTATTCGCTTCCTGCAGATTAATGTTTTAAGTTTACAATCAAAATTATGTTTTTATTTATTCATTTCACAATTTAATATAAAAAAGACTACTAATTATTTATAATATTCTTATTTTACTTTTCAAATTATTCCCATGACAATTTCTATTCTGCCATGTGTTTCCAAACCTTGTTTTGACTAATAAGGAGGAATACGCCAGACTCTATCTTATAAGAATCCAAGGCTACTGCTTGTGTGATTGTTTCGCACGGAACTTAACTTAATTGGCTGATTATTCCATTGGACTTGACCAATCGCATTTGACATTAACAAAAGTTAATCAGAATTAACCAACCACTATTGGGACTTAACCGATAGTTAAAATTAAACGGATGTGTGGAAGTTGGCCTAAGGGTTGTTACGAGAGTAAGAAATGGAGCTCCAAAAATTAAAACTATGCTAGTTTGAGAGCTCCTGATTAACTCCTAATTATGCTCTTATACCGATTCTGTTCATGCAATGAATGAACGTTCATTCACCCGCTCATCTACAAATCAAAATTCTGCTCAGGAGAACGAGCAGAGAAACAAGCATTATCAAAAATTTTAATTAGCGAGGTTTGAAAGTTCCTAATTTAAACTCTTAATTCTAAACTCTTAATTCTAAACTCCTAATTTTGAACTATTCATTTTTTGTTTTCACGTAGTTGGGGAGCTAGTTAAACAGGGATCCCCATATATATGTGTACTGTTTTGCATCATACATCGATTTAATAGTAAATCGATCGAATAGTAAATGAAAGTATTATACTTAGATTAGTGTTAGATTAGGTTTGCATATTGGGATTGTAATTTTAAACATGGTCAACGTGTGTGCATCACATATACATCAAAAAATTTATTTAACATTTAGATTTTCTAATGGATACATCAATGGTTTTTTTTTTTTCGGGGAAGAAGTGCAGAGGGAAAGACCTATATCTACTGTTTACCATTTTTTTAATTTACAATGTATCGCAAAATTACACTCTATTAATGGAACTTTTTTATATTATTTTTATATTTTTTATAACTTTTTTTTAATAACTTTTTTCTTTTTTTTTTATATGAGGGCTATCCGGCACAGCAGTGGTACCAACTTTGAAAAAAAACATTTACCTGCGAGAGCTATGTACCTTGTAACTTACTTTCCGGATAGCCCTCATAGAATGCTGACTTAGCAGGAACTTATCGCCGCTGACTTATCGCCGTAATTGTTCGTGCAACGATCGTGTTTACAGCTAGCGTTGGCACGAGAGGATTGAAACCGAACGTTACTAATAAGAGTGCTTTGGACGAACCGTCTTGTGGAGGTGCTCTTCCGCTGGAACTCTATCGCTCATTTCGAGATCTCGCAATCGGTTCCGCTGAGCCGCCGGACACTGAGTGAGCATTTCTGGACTCAATCGGAAGTTGTTCCTCCAGTCAGGGCGCTAGAACAATATCGAGTGCCATAGAACTTCGTGTCGGAAAATGCCACAGCGTAGGCCGGTATTCGCTCGACGGCATCTCATTTCGAAAAGTCCTGACTTCGAAACTGAAGGTAGTAAGAACACCTCCACGAGACAGCTCGTCCAAAGCGCTCTCATTAGTGACATTCGGTTTCAATCTTCTCGTGCCAACGCTAGCCGTAAACACGACCGTCGCACGAACAATTACGGCGACGTCGTGAATATAAATTCTTTTTCGCAATCAGGTCTCCCGTGTCTCGCGCTACATCGAGACCTCTCCTTTTTACTCGTTTACACCGGCTGTACGTGCATCTCTTTCCTTCTTAAGTCGTTTTTGCATTCTGGCAGAAGGGTCCCAGTGAATCATTCCATCCCTACTCAGTCGAATTTAAACAGTTCTATAATATATGTCAACATCAAGACCATTATGGACTTTTTATAATAAGCTATTACTTGTAAACTAAAAAAAATTGAACTACAGTCATATTATTAAATATTCACTATGTACTTGACTCTTTGGCAACTCATTACAATTTAAAAAGGTCTTTGTCAGTGCACTACTCGTGATTTCGTTCACGTCGCCGCGCCGTCCGGTGGCAGCTAACAATCCTCTCTCCGCCTAGTTCCACGCTTGACACAGCAATCGAGACACTTGACTCTACTTCTGACCGGAATCAAAGGGAATTAAAAGACGCACGTTAAATACCGGTGCCTGAACACTGATAACTGGTTAATGGTATCTAAGACTTGTCCAGCGGGCAAGTCTTATCGTTTTGATGTTTCAGCGCGAGTATTTCTTACAACTTTTAACGTATAATATATATGTTCAATGTATATATATATATATATATATATATATATATATATATATATATACATATGTATATATATGTATTTTCAATATTAAAAGCTTAAATATTCATATTTAATAGCTGTGTGATAATTGTGCGTTATGCAGCGACTATACATATATATATATATATATATATATATATATTTATTTATTTATATATTTATTTATATATGTTATTTGTAACGACATTTTATTTATAATACACAGTATCATATTTTACTATTATATTATATTATAAAATTATATTATATTGTTACATTTACGCACTAACATTTGCGTAAACTCTCGGAAGGGAATAAATAAGCTTGTTTTATAAAGACCGATAAGCATATATTTCCAGCTTCATAATTCAATGTTACACGAAATCTGTAACACACCTGTCGCAAGAAACTGTGACACGTCAGCTTAATTCAAAAGTTCATGTCAAACTCTCCTGTCAGCAGCTGTTATTTTCTTTCCTAGACAATCTATCGTTAAGGAGCGCTTGTCATCCTAGACTATTAATCGGTTTCTTTGATCGGTAAACATATCAGGTGTTCACTAAGGCGCCAATATTATACTATATTGGCTGCGTTCCGAAATTCACTGCCAGTACTGAAATTCTATAGTATACGTGACATGAACTATAGATTTTCAGTACTGACAATGAATTTCGGAACTCAGCCATTATATACTATACATATTTATAATAGAAAAAATTTTAACATATTCTTTAAATGTAGTATAATATGAAAAATGTTATATCAATTGGTTTTATCATTTTTATTTAAAAAGTTTCTAAAAATTACCCTACTTTAGGCCATGTTATACTAGGGAAACCCCTTAACTCGCGTAGTAAGTCGTTTCGCGAGATGTGTGCCAACCGCGGGTAGGCGTAGTAACTCATTTCGCGAAGCGTGTGTCGTCCGCGCCAATCGCGAGTAGTATTGTTTTCCGATCGTCAGATCTTATGGCTCCTGCACACAGGACGCGGTAATGCTTGCCGCGCGACGGAAGTCCGCGCGATAACCAATCAATATGTTGTTTTTCCGTAAGAGTTAGAAAATTATTACGGAAAGTAGCATATTGATTGGTTGTCGCGCGAACTTCCGCCGCGCGGTAAGCATTACCGCGTCCTGTGTGCAGGAGCCATTAAGCCTGATCTACAATATGCTCTTTGCTTCCTGCTTCTTTCTTTTTATCTCTTTCTGACTCAAACCTTAAGCTTTAAGCTAAAAAAAGATAGAAGACAAGAAATAGAACGTAAAGAGTATATTGCAGATCAGGCCTTAGTCGTTTCTCGCGAGAGTAGCACTCGTGAAGCGTCCCAATGCAGCCTGTCAGGACAAAAAGAAACCTGTGTTTACGTCGCCCAAAAGTGCAATCCGCCACAAAATCTTGTAACCGGCAGCTGAGGAATAAAATATTGAAACGTAGAGAACTCCAGTGATTCTCGTCCACGTTCCTTCGACGCAATCTTACCGCGGGACACATGTGGGTTTCGGCCGTCGTTAACTCGAGCATACGACGCCAGTCATTTATTCAAAATGTGAATAAAAGATGGCCATAATATTTATAAATAAATAGTGAAAACGAAAATTAAAACTGCATGTTATATTACAATTTATATATTTTTTTATGTAATATCTAACGTTAGTTGCGATAGCTTAACTGTAATTTATTCGACGTTGCAGAAAGTTTTAGTGGACACATGAGAAATTTTACAGATAGTCGAAAATAAATATATAATGTAATATGTAGTATGTACAGTAATATGTACAGTAATATGTACAATAAATATATAGTGTAATATGTAGTATGTACAGTGTAATATGTACAGTATGATATAATATATAATATATAGTATAATACGTAATATATTATATACATATATATATATATATAGTATAATACTATATAGGATATATTATACAGAGATATATTATACAAAGATATATTATACAAGAATATTATACAGGGATATATTGAATACATAATATAGAGTATACACTGCACATATACTACGGTAAGTAGTACCGATTATTTTTGTAACTGATTATACAAACGCAATGTTATTAGAGAAATTATGGCCAATGGTCATCTTTCTTGGTATGACCATAATACTGCAATTTACTTTATAATTTTCAGAGAATACCCTGAAACGTCCTCAGAACGTAGGGATTTCAGAATGTCTTTAAGATGTTCTGTGGAGATCTGTGTTGTTCGATTTTTCAAAAATTACACTTTTTTTTAAATCAATTATCTTAAAAATATTCCCTCAAAATTTCAAGTTAATTTGATACGATACATCAGATCGTTTCTCCCTGATGAAGCGGAAATGTTCGCGAAGTGAAACATAAAAGAACCCACACGATTCAAATCCGGAAACCAAATCTAATTATTATAATCAGATATAAGCGAAAATGGGCCTGTAAGATCTAAGTGCCAGAAGGAAGTGCATATTTATTATACTTAAATGTCTAATCGAAGGTTACGCATACAAAATAATAATTATTGCAACGAAAAAACAAACGTTTCGATCCCATTGGATCCTTATCAATGTACAATTATTAACAAAATTTATACAATGATCGCAGATTGTCGCATGAAAGTAGTAAAAAAAATTTTAAACGATGTGTTGGTATCGAGTTGGTAATGTGCTTCTAGAGTTTTTTATAAGCAAAATTTTCAAGTTCGGGCTCTTCATGATCGTGCGCTCCGCCTCACAGTCCTAATTGTAAGGGGTTGCAAGAAAGGTGGAAGAACCCAGCTAATGATAGTGAGATAAATAACAAATATATAAAAATAATTCAACTTAAGAGGCACGAACAAAAACCCGTTCTTAATAAATCTATTCACAGTTTTTGCAGGATAATTTATAAATAATATTAACCCGTGATAAAGATGGTAGAGAGTTTTTATGTCCGTTGATAAAATTGCCCAACTTTCTGACACCCAGAAAGGCCAATTTTTGTCCCAAATGAGCCGAAATCGGTCTAAACTGTTCAGACACACTCTTGACGTAATGAACCAGGAAATAACCAAAACAATCCTCCTCCTTAATTATGCTACTTTGTGATATCCCTCCTGATTCCGCTTCTTTATGAACCAACTTAGAGAACCGCATATGAAATGTGTGAAAAATCAGTCTCAGAAATTAACCGTATCCTTTAGAATTGAAATCATAGGGCTTAAGTTTTTTTGAAAAGAATGAAAAAGGAAAAATGCTCTGTCGACCAAATCCGTTATGATACGGATTCATGGAATATGAGATGTAATGACAAATGTGTTAAATAACAGCCAGAAAATGCTTGCTCATGAATACAATCAATATTTAAATACGGTTCTGTTCTGTGATAACGGTAACCTCTAGAAAAACAATGCGGTTATTGCTACCAATCTCATAGTAGATTGTAATCGTTTTATGAAACGGACTAAATAAAGTTAATTTATTCTAAAAAAAGAAATAGACGGCAGAGGAAATTATTTCTGATCCGTGTTTATAATATAGAGGTAAATGATATAGGCTAACCTATTAATTAATCATGAATCCCAAATCTATGATAATCAGATCAACAATTACGTGCGATAAAGGGAAATCTAAACATGGGGTTATCGAACTTCTGCCTGCTTAAGTAATCAAAAATTAAAATGTTAAATCTACCAAGTCAATATCCTTTCATGAATTCCAAAAGTGATATTGATATTTTATTTTAAATTTTAGTCCAACGTTTCTTCAAGCTATGTGCAGCAAAAACTGTTATATAGTGTTAGTAAAAAGTGAAATCACATTAAATAAGACAAAGCGAAATCCAGGTAATATATATTTATTATTAGACTTAACAAATTCAAATCTATTTTCCACTAGTGAAGCTCTTGAGAAATGCTGTTTCGTATAATCTAAATAAAGGCGGTTAGAGCATAAAGAAGACTGATATGATTGACAAAACAAGCAGTCTTAAGGGGACTCTTTATGCTTATTTTTGGTAAACTTTAAGGTCTAGGAAGACAAAAATCACTGCATCTTAAGTTTGTTATAGACAGTATTAAAAAAAAAGACTCCTTCTTCCGCCTCCTCAACAGATCATTGATACTAATCCTAATACGATTCAATCTTATTACTAATACCACTATTAACCTTAACCTAGTGTTAAGGTTAATAGTAATACCTTATTGCTATTCTTATTATTGGGAGTACTAATTAGTTCGGTCCGTTTTCAAAAAATGGCTTTGGCTGTTATGAATGTTTCATAGTAACAGCTGATTTCGATGGTTTCAGAGAGGTTAGACATCTGTCAATAATATTCAGTTTATATCGCTTTGAGTTTCATACAAAACTCCTGTTTTTTACTGTGTTAAATGTGTCAAATTTTGTGTTAACTAAGCAACATTTGCGGGAAGTTTTAGTTTTCTGCTTTAATTAGAAGAAAAGTGCAGCTTGAAAATTGCCTGAGAGGTGGGAAAAAGTAGTAGCCAGCGATGGACAATACTTTGATTAATCTGTTCATTCATTTTGTTCTGAAATAAATGCATTTTTGACCACAAAAAAACGGGCCGAACTAATTTGTACTTCCAATACTATCCTTAATACTATAATTCTTATTATAAAACGTATTATAAGACGAATTAGAAGGAAAAATATACGTTCCTATGTCTTACAGACTTTACGTTTTTCGCCACATAAAGGATTACAAGATACTTGTCTGCAACGGAAATGGAACAATAGGTTGGGTGTTATAATGTTTAGATAATGTGGGTCAAGATAGCGAGTGTTCTTTTCCCGCATGCGCTATCGTGCTTCTGGGAACAGGAAACGATCTCGCTCGTGTGTTATGTTGGAGTTCCGGTTATACAGGAGACGAGGACCCGCTGAATTTACTACGAAACGTTATCGACGCGGAAGAAATAATATTGGACAGATGGACTGTGGTTTTTCACTCACAAGAACAAGATGTAGGCAGCAACCCTCAAATAATCGCTAATGCAACTGATGAGCGATATTTCTAACATAATTTTATTATCAAGATGTAGGATAATATTCATAGTTCAGTTTTACATTTAAATTTATCTTCATATGATATGTAGCTAATAAAATGGCTCTTACAACATCTGAGAATGGAATTAAAACAATCAAAAAATAGGAAAAAGGGGCAAATCGAGTTCAAGCACAGGATTAATAGTGCTATGTACCATATGGGTGAAACCTCCCTTGTGTTAGGAAACCGAGTAATATTTATTGAACATGAATAATCAATATAAATAATCATATGTTTCGACTCAATCATAAACCCTCTTCAGTGATAATAAAAACTCAAGGTTTACAATACGAACGCATTACAATTAATTAAAGACCTGAATAAAATGACATGAATGCTAATCGCAATATTAAAGCTGACAAAACCGTTATCGAAATAATATTAAGTAGTTAAATTAATATTAAAAAATAGCCGTCATAACTATAAAAAATCATAAAATAAAACAAAATTAAAACAATGTTAAGACTCTTTGTATCTCGCCGCGGCCATGTTTTGTGATACGAAACGAGAAATGACACGCTGACAAAAATTACGCGTATCATTTCTAAATAAAAATAAATGTGCGAAAGAGTACTTGAGATCGCGTGAATACACCTTTATAATTTTCTGAAAACTATCCCTTTCCCTGACGATCAGTAAATAGTCGTATAATAAATAGTAAAATGAAGCATGCAGACAACATACATTCATTTCATCATTTCATGTGTTCCCTTTCACTATTTATTATACGACTATTACTCATCAAGGAATAGGACATCAAGGAAAAAAAATACCTTTTGGACAATTTTACAAGTATGCTCAAGCAATCCCAAATCCTCATTCATCTATATTTGTCTTTATTCAGAAATGGCATAATTTTCGTCAGCATGTCATTCCTCGTTTCTGACGTCACAAATCCGACATGGACGGCGAGGTACAAGAAGCCTCAAGTACACGATCGGACTATAAACATTATATGTCGATAGATACGGCTATTTTTTTAGATGAAAAAACTTTATTAAGGCTTCTAATTTTACTTTTGCGAAACCCTGGATTGACGACGATCAGAAGCGAGAAAATACATTCTAAAAATTCTTACGTAGGTACTTCAGGCTACCATGTTGAAGAAAAGTAAGATCAATGTCGCAATACCGAACCGTTCATTCTACCTGCTAATGGGGAGGGGGGCAAGAGCACGGACGAGTAATCCAACCATACCACAACTTACAACCGCTCGCTCGATCGTTTTTAGTCTCTCTCTCTCTCTCGTTGAAGATACGCGCGCGCGCGAGATCTCAGCCTAGGTTCCCCGATGCGCGCTCGAGCGGCGTCACACGCGCGCACGTGCAAAGCAGGAACCTCGGTGTGATGAACGTATGCCGTATCTGAGCGATACATCCATAAAAAGAGAAAGAAAAAATATAAAACGAGATAAAAAGAGAAAAGTCCGGTCCCTCCTCGTTGGTGTAAAACCGATCGACTTCCGTAATTATACCTTGTCGATGCCAAGATCCAACGCAGCTAGCTCGAGCTTGTCGTAATGTGTGGATTAAACGCATTCTATTACCGGATAGTAGTTAGCTTTTACGAGAGTAACGTTTCTTCTTCTTCTTTATTTTTTCTTCTTTCCCTTCTTTTTCTATGATTCATTAATCTTGAGTTGATCGTAATTTCTATTTCTACTTTCTATCTTGTCAGTGATATTGACTGATCTTAATCATCCCGAGCGCACGGCGACTACAGAGAGAAACAATGTTACTGTACCAAATGGTACAGCTGTCGGTCTCTCAAAGTCAAAGGATGCTATCCTTTAAGACCTGCTGTCCATGTATGCCCGTCTCCACCGTTGCCCCTCCTCATCCAATGCAAATAATACAAATAAACCCCGGGAGGTCGACACCAATTTTTTGGCAACCCCCGGGTGTTTGGACGCAATGCGCCATGGGAAATCCACCATAGAAGGAGGAAGGCATACTAGGTGGCAGCGGGACGCCGTGCGTTTAAAATCTGCATATCTTTTTTTTCGTTCCAAAAAGAGAAAAATACCAAGAACGCGGTCCTGCTAGGCCGGGACTCGAACCCAGGTCTTTCGCTTGCCGGACGACTGCTCTAAACCACTGAGCTACCTGAGCTCCACGCTCACGACACTCTCCTCTTCCTAGATAACGCTCAGAGATACCGTTCGGAAGCGACATTTCTGACGCGATCCCGAGCGCACGGTAACTACAGAGAGAAACGATGTTACTGTACCAAATGGTACAGCTGTCAGTCTCTCAAAGTCAAAGGTTGCTATCCTTTAAGACATGTCAATTTTTTTATTGACTACTCCTTTATACGTTCCCTGATCCTGTCCCTTCCTAGGCTACGATGCTGGAGAAGACTAAAGGTAAAATGAAGCGGCGTAATACAGAGTCCAGCATGCAGTTGGCGCTACAGGCTACACCACCGAACGAACCGGACGCGGAAATCTTCTGAGTGAATAAATAAACGTTATGTGATTTGGATGAGAATATGTTGCGGTGATCGCGAGCACGTAGCCACGCAAGACAGAGGACTCGATCAATTTGGCACTGCAGTAATAAAACAAAATCGGCCTTGATGAAATCGTCTGACGGCAATTGCGATGCACGAACTTAAACATAAGGCAGGCACATACAACACAAGAGAAAAATAAAGGGAAGGAACAACCATTCGACGAGAGGAAGCAGAGAAAGGGACAGGTAGATAAGATTTTCAAATCACACGGACACACGTAATATACACAGCATAAAAAAATCCCCGATTGATGATTTTTAATGTTTGTTCTTACATTAATAAAAAGACAAAATCTTATTTTTTTCAATCAATATTTTTTTAATAAAATTATAATAGATCTTGACATACGATACACACGTGACCATATGCGCACACACGCACATTCGTTTGCACAGCGGTTTGAGTATTTTCTTTTTTTTTTTGCCACTCATTTCCGAGGTGCATCCAACGAGAGATCCTATCATATGAGAAAAACTCAAACGCAAATTTTCTCATTTGGATGTCAATTATATTCCGAAGTACATCGAAGAGAAAATGTCCGAATTTTTTTACTAACGAATATACATACATAAACACGCAATATATTAAGCAGTATTGAAGGAAGCTACGAACTTAAAGTCTATTCGGACAAACTTGCATAATTGCATATGCATGAAGGAATCAACCAATAATGACTTGTCCAACAGAAAGATGTGTTTTATATTAGATTTAAATAGATTAGTCAATTTCATTGTATATATGCATTACGCAACTGCGGGATGTTTCTAAAATCTGTTCGTACTTTCTATATTTTTGGAATGATTAAAAATGTAGAGAAACGCCAAAACATTTTTTATTTTGAAGGGTAACCTTTTTACCAAAAAAATTTTTCTTCAGTCTCCCAAGGCAGGCTTAGAGGGAACCCAAAAATTTCAAATGACAAAGAAAACTTAGTCATACCTCATTGAAAAAGTTTTGTTAATAAGAAAGTTTTGTTGCAAATTTGAGGTTACTCGAATTTGTTACATTATTCCTATTCGAATTAAAGAGTCAAATTTAATATGACGCGAACAACACAACTTGATCTGTCACCGCGGCTGACAGCTGCAAGTGGCACTCAAGGGACTGGCATGTGTACTAATGTGGGCGAGGATATTTCCTCCAGGAGGCATGCCTACTGGCGATACCCGGGAGGGATCTTGCATCGCCGGGTAGGACATAGTGGGGATAAGAGTCCGGCATTACCTCCCCCCCTCTCCCCGGAGGGGTGGGGGTATCGATGAGGATTTCTCGACGAAAAAAAAAAAAAAAAAAGCTGCAAGCGGCATGAATTCAACTGCGACGGAATCGAGACAATCGAGACGGTCGAGACGGCCAATTAGCGTCGCGGAAAAGAGGCTTCACCCACTTCGATACATTCGAGATTTAGTTAACTAGAACATTGCAGGCGCGCGCTACGCGCACGTTATTTAGCATCTTTATCACTATAATGACCTTTTAAATTACTTTATTCTTGTCTAAATAATATGCTTCATATAGCTAATAAAAAAACAATAAAAAATGTAAAATAAAAATTAAATTAAATTAAAATATACTTTAATAAATTAATAATTATAAGGAGAGACAGAGAGAGACAGGGAAAGATAGGGAGAGACAAGGAGAGGCAGGGAGAGACAGGAAGAGACAGTGAAAGACAGAGAGAAACAGGGAGAGACAGGGAGAGACAGGAAGAGACAGTGAGAGACAGGAGAGGTAGGGAGAGACAGGGAGAAACAGGGAAAGACGGAGAGAGACGGGGAGAGACGGGAAGAAACATATCTCTTCTGTGTTTTTTTTCGTGATCTAACCAACGCGATGATAGCTATTTACCTGGTAATTTGAAAGGTGCAGTAGACACGAAGTAAGCCGCACCCCACATGAAGTAAGTAAGAGAACCAATCAGCATCGTGGAAAAGCGGCAACAATTAAATCTCTTACATGCCTTTTTTTAGAGAGGACACGCACCTGATCTGTCACCGTAGTTGACAGCTGCAAGCGGCACGAATTCAACTGCGATGGAATCGAGACAATCGAGACGGTCGAGACGGCCAATTAGCGTCGCGGAAAAAAGGTTTCACCCACTTCGATACATTCGAGATTTAGTTAACACGCACTTTTTCTGATATGATATAACAACACATTTTATTTATATTATATTGATAAACCATTATTTTACGTAACAACTGTGTGTGCAATGTAAGAATAATCACATAGCTTCTAATTATCATGCAATTATTATTTTAGTGTTTAATATTGACAATATATGTCGTTTAATTTATGTAACAAATGTGTGCGCAGTATAAGAATGGTTTCATAACTTTCAATTGTTATGTAGTTATTATTTTGGTATTACGTTATTTACGTTTTGGTATTTCATATTGATGATAATTGATGATAATTGATGATAATTTCATATTAATGATATTGATGATAACGTTGTTTACAAAATATTAGAATACCACATAGCGCGCGCTTCGCGCGCGTTACTTTAGCCTTTTTGTTGTACTAGTTACAATTTATATTACAATACTCGCTTTTACAAATTATATTCCCAGCAAACACAATGTTACATGTAACGTACATGTTAGTTGTAATTTTCTATTCAACAATGTAAATGTTATATAACACGTATATTATATAACAGTTATATTGTTTGTTGAGTAAGAAATTACAACTAACATATGCTATAATTGCTATAATTATTAACATTTAAAAATGAGATTTCTTTTGTCTTTCTATTAATGTAAGAACACACATTAAGAGTCATCAATCGGGGATTTTTTACGCTGTGTATATTATGTGTATCCGTGTGATTTGAAAACTTTATCTACCTGTCCCTCTCTCTGCTTCCTCTCGTCGAATAGTTGTCCCTTCCCTTTATTTTTCCCTTGCGTTGTATGTGCCTGCCTCATGTTTAAGTTCGTGCATCGCAACCGCCGTCAGACGATTTCATCAAGGCTGATTTTATTTTATTGTTGCAGTGCCAAATCGATCGAATTCTTTGTCTTGCGTGGCTACGTGCTCGCGATCACGGCAACGTATTTTCATCCAAATCACATAACATTTACTCATTCACTCAGAAGATTTCCGCGTCCGGTTCGTTCGGTGGTGCAGTCTGTAGCGCCAACTGCATGCTGGACTCTATATTACGCCGTTCCATTTTACACTTAGTCTTTTTCAGCATCGTAGCCCAGGAAGGGACAGGATCAGGGAACGTATAAAGGAGTAGTCAATAAAAAATGTCAGTTAATGTCAATGACAAAATAGAAAGTAGAAAGTAGACATAGAAATTACGATAAACTCAAGACCAACGAATCATACAAGAAAAAGAAGGGAAAGAAAAAGAAACAGAAAAGAAGAAGAAATGTTACTCTGGTGAAAGTAAAACACTACTATCCGGTAATAAAATGTGTCTAATCCACACATTACGACAATAGAGCTAGCTGCGTTGGATCGAGGCATTGACAAGGTATAATTACAGAAGTCGATCGGTTTTACATGCACCAACGAGGAGGGACCGAATTTTTCTTTTTTTATCTCGTTTTATATTTTTTTCTTTCTCTTTTTATGGATGTATCGCTCAGATACGGCACACGTTCATCACACCGAGGTTCCTGCTTTGCATGCACGCGCGTGTGACGCCGCTCGAGCGCGCCTCGAGAAACCTAGGCTGAGATCTCGCGCGCGCGCGTATCTTCAACGAGAGGGAGAGAGACTAACAACGATCGAGCGAGCGGTTGTAAGTTATGGTATGGTTGGATTACTCGTCCGTGCTCTTGCCCCCCTCCCCATTAGCAGGTAGAATGAACGGTTCGGTATTGCGACATTGATCTTACTTTTCTTCAACATGGTAGCCTAAAGTGAATAAAGAAATAAGGAAAATATTATTTGAAATGCAATCAGGGGAAGGGAAAGCATGCGCTGATGGGTATCAGCAATCAGGTTACGCTTTCTTACGGAGAATACGTAGAGCATTGATGTAATGTGAGACAAAAAAAGTACTACAAACTAATACATACGGATGCCCCTATCAAAAGTTTACGTGCCACAACAAACATTATATCCCATCATTCTACGTAAATCCGAACAGTGAGAGAAAGGGTGCAATCACTTCTCCTTGATGTGTATATATACTACGCAAAAAAATTAGGGGAGCACTTTAAAAACTGCAAATTTTGTCAATTTTCAGAAACCAATATTTCGGCTTCCAGGAATTGCAGGACATTGTTCTTTAGCGCGTTTTGAAGGGTAAGGCCTCTACTTTAAGATGGCCTAAGTGACATTTTTCGTCCCGTTAAACTGTTTTTTCACAAAAACCAAAAGCAGAGAGAGTTTAAGTCTTAAAAATGTTATGACATTGCAGCCTTCCATGGGCAAAGCAACAACGAGGCGAAAAACGTCATCACATTAGTTTTGAAGCCGAAAACATTCTCTTTAAAATGGCATAAAGAAAATTGTTCTAGCTTGCCTAGGAGCTGAATTATCAGCCTGTATGAAGTTAGCCCCCCACTTTTCGAATTTATTAATTTTGACAGTTGTGCTGATTTGTGCTAGGTTTGTACTACATTGTGCTCGAATTATAAATTTTTAATACGAAAAATGAGCGAGAAAAATGGAAAAAACCGTTTTTTTTGGTAGCCCTCCACTTTTTGATTTTCGAAATTTTTTTTATTGTTCTAGGTTGTGCTAAGTTGTGCTAACATTGTGCTAAAGTATTATCTTCGAAAAATAATCATGAAAGGAATAAAACGAAAAAAACGATTTTAGGCAGAAAAGAAGAAAAGTAAGATTTATACTCGTATAAGTCAATCAAACGATATATAATTATATATCTGAGTTGCTCTAGGCTAACACAAGTCAGCACAAGCTTCAGTTTCGCCAGGACAAGAATCTAAAGGACACTTTACTCTTGACCGCGGCCCTTCGCGCTCGCAGCCTATGTCATTAATCACGACTTCTAGACTTTGGATCGACTCAGAATTGCATATCTGAATTGTACTAGCCTAGCACAAGTTAGCACAAGTTTCAGTTTCGCCAGTACAAGAATCTAAAGGGCACTTTACTCTTGACCGCGGCCCTTCGCGCTCGCAGCCTATGTCATTAATCACGACTTCTAGACTTTGTATCGACTCAGAATTGCATATCTGAGTTGTGCTAGCCTAGCACAAATCAGCACAACTGTCAAAATTAATAAATTCGAAAAGTGGTGGGCTAACTTCAGGCGAATTATCAGGTTCCAAAGTAGACCCTGTTTTTTGCAAGATTTTAATCAAGTAATGCCGGTATTCGCGTTATCCGATGTGCACCACGAGGAGGTTGCTCGGTCGAAGTTGGCACATCATTGTGTGTGTGTATGTGTGTTTGTGTTTGTGTGTGTGTGTGTGTGTGTGTGTGTGTGTGTGTGTGTGTGTGTGT